>NC_086450.1:84435206-84493115 GCF_028390025.1 Pseudophryne corroboree | reverse complement strand
CTAATCTTTCGTTCGCTATACTGCTAAACCAAGATACACTCCCAGAGGGCGGCGGCCTAGCGTTTGCAATGCTGCTAAAACGAGTTTTATGGTAAGAACTTACCTTTGTTAAAACTCTTTCTGCGTGGTACACTGGGCTCCACAAGGAGAGACATTGGGGTGTAGAGTAAGATCTTGATCCGAGGCACCAACAGGCTCAAAAGCTTTGACTGTTCCCAAGATGCTATAACCCCGCCTCCCTGCACAGGAGCTCAGTTTTTAGTTAACCAGCCCAATGCAGTAGCAGGAAAGTAAAATGATTGATGTCTAAAATTAATAAATACACAATCCAAAAGAATAAGTCTTGGAGTCTGAAGAGGAATGAGGTTTCTCTTGATGGATGGCTTTGGTACCATAAAAAGCTTTGAGACTCAATTCTTTTTGTCTATTTTTATGTATTTAACAGATGATTATGTGACACATATACAAATGACTAATCATGGCAATCTGTAATACCCCATCACACTGCCTGAGGCGGATCGCACCCAGGAGCCTGACACGGGAGATTGCAGGGTGCGACCCGCCTCAGGCGCTTTTCACACCACAGTTAGCAGCCCGACATATTGCCGATTGCTGACGTCAGCAGTGACGTGGCGTGGGCGGCGCTTGGAGATCACATGATCTCCAAGCGCCGCCCTTACATAGAGAGTGAACGGGAAACGTGTCGCATTGACCAGGCTCCCGTTCACACCGCACATGAACACAGGTTATGCGCGCTCATGTGCCAAAAACCCGTGTTCAGAGATGCTGGTATGAAAGGGGTAGAAGAGAGAACTTGAGGACAAACTTAGTGTTGTCTTATCAGTTTTTTTTCTCAGCAGAACATCATTTCTTGGTGAAGAAAACTAAAATTGATTCTTTATGGCTGTGCTAACCACTTTATACAAAGCATTAACTTTTCAAAAGATAGAAAGCATTAGTGTGACGCTGAATGCTAAAGCAGCAAAAAAACATATCTTTAGTATGTAAGGTCTCAGGTGCAGGGCCCTTCATCCTCTGGTTCATCTACCACACTATCCTTGCTTTCCCTGCTCCTTGTTTCCTTGTCCCCTTCAGCAACTCTAAATCTGTGTGCTTGCCCTTCATTGGGTACGGTCTCATTGCATCCCTCCCAACATTGTTAAACTGGAAATCGGGATCTTCCAAGTACCGGAGGCATGTGCGTTTCGAAAAGGAGGTGGGGCCTCATCGGAAGGGGTGGAGCCTAGTGGCAAACCCCCATTTGCCTCACATTGGAGGCGTCCCCAGCACTCTTCAACATACTGGGCTGTCTCTAGAGCTCTCCCTTCACTGTGAATAGATGCCATGCACATCACACGGTATCTATTCACCTGCTGCAAGCTGCAGTGACGTTGCATCCCACAACCTTTTCCCCTCCCGTGAGACACTGGGAAGGGCGGGGGGACAGTCCCAGAAAAACATGACTGTTCTGCCGCCAGCAGGACAGTTGGGAAGTATGCCATTAAGTGTTAAACTGCCACAGGGATCCCGGCGCCTGGGATTAGTAGTGCGGAGATCGTTGCTCTCCTAATCTCAGCTCTGGAGTAGGCCCTGAAGCTGCGGCCTCGATTTATTGATTAGAGATATTACTTTTATCGCGGCCGCTGCTGCATCACCGCGCCTGAGTCCTGCCGACCCTTAGCTGTCTTATACCCCTCTAGGATATTACCTTGGGCTAACAATGATGATTGCAGGTCCCGCTGCCTCTGTCTGGTGAGCCAGCTCTGGGATGGGACCCTTAGCCCGTGTGATCTACGGCTGCATGTTATCAGCCCTGAAGTGTCTGGCAACCCTTGATTAAAAGCTGCCGTGATAGCACTAGGCAAAATTTTTGGATTGAAAATGGTAAAGAAATATGCCCGCTGTTGGTTTTAACCAGGTCCAGCGCTCAGCAAAGGGATGCAAAGCAGGGAGGCGCCAAGTGGGAGAAGCGCTCTCCCTGCTCTGCAACCCTGCTAATGTCCCCTCCCTTTTGCTGCCGGCTGCACCTGTCACACTGTATGACAGGCAGTGGTGCCGGTAGCCTGAATTTAGCGTCCATCCCCATCAGTCAGGGGTTCTCAAACTCGGTCCTCAGGGGCGCACACAGTGCATGTTTTGCAGGTCTCCTCACAGAATCACAAGTGAAATAATTAGCTCCACCTGTGGACCTTTTAAAATGTGTCTGTGAGTAATTAATACACCTGTGTGTGCACTTGCTGGGTTACCTGCAAAACATGCACTGTGTGCGCCCCTGATGACCGAGTTTGAGAACCCCTGCCATCAGTGATCAGGGACTGAAGGAGCAGAGTTTCACAGGACTGAGGTTGCGGAGCTACACAGGACCAGGGCTGCTGTGTGTCAGAGGGTGAGGATGAGCTGCTACAGATCTGGTCAGTGGAGTGGAGGGAAAGATAGAAAGTGTGGGTGTTTATTATGTGTATAAGCAGTGCTACTACTGTGGGCATTATATATATAAGTGGCGCTACTACTGTGGGCATTATGCATACAAGCGGCACTACTACCAGGCCATTATGCATATAAGGGGTGATACTACCGTGGGAATTATGCATGTAAGGGGCGCTACTACAGTGGACATTATTTTTATAAGAGGCGCTACTACTGTGGGCATTATGTGTATAAGCAGCGCTACTACCGTGGGCATTATGCTTATAAGCCGCGTTACTACTGTGGGCATTATGTATATAACCAGCACTACTGCCATTGGCATTATGCATATAAGCAGTGCTACTACCATGGGCATTATGTGTATAAGGTGCACTACTACTGTTGGCATTATGTGAATAAGGGGTGCTACTAGTGTGGGCATTATATGTATAAGCAGTGCTACTACAGAGGGCATTATGCATTTAAGCGACGCTACTATTGTGGGCATTATGTGTATAAGCTGCGCTACTACCGTGGGCATTATGTGTATAAGACTCGCTACTACTGTGGGTATCATGTGTATAAGTGGCGCTACTACTGTGGGTATTATGTGCATAAGGGGCACTACTACTGTGGGCATTATGTGTATAATAGGCCCTACTAGTGGCGGCATTGTGTGTATAAGGGGCGCTATTACTGTGGGTATTATGTATATGGGGCGCTGTTGCTGTGATCATTATGTTTATAAGGGGCGCTACTACTGTGGCATTATGTGCATAAGCAGTGCTACTACCATGGGCATTATGTGTATAAGGGGCACTACTACTGTGGGCATTATGTGTATAAGGGGTGCTACAAACATGGGTATTATGTGTATGAGGGGCACTACTAATCTAGTGGGGGCATTGTGTGTATAAGGGTCGCTATTACTGTGGGTATTATGTATAAAGGGCACTGCTGCTGTGAGTATTATGTGCATAAGGGGAGCTACTACTGTGGGCATTATGTGCATAATAGGCGCTACTGTGGGCATTATGTGTATAAGCAGTGCTACTACTGTGGGCATTATGTGTTTAAGGGGCACTAATACTGTTGGCATTATGTGTATAAGGCACGCTACTACTGTGGCATTATGTGTACAAGCAGCGCTACTACTGTGGGCATTGTGTGTATAATATGTGTATAATGGTACTACTACTGTGGGCATTATGTGTGTAAGCAGCACTATTAATGTGGACATTATGTGTAAACGCAGCACTACTACTCTAAGCATTATCTGTGTAAGTAGCACTATTACTGTGGGCATTAGGGCTACTACTGTGTGTTGTAACATGAATAAGGGACACTACTATGTGGTGTAATATGAATCAAGGGCATTACATGCAGTGCAATGTAAAAGATTGTGCTACTATGTGGTGTAATTTAAAATGGGGGTACTATTGTGTGGCCACGCCCCCTTCCTTGTGAGACCACACCTCTTTCTTTCGGCATGTGCTCATTGACCCTTTTTGAAAGTATGGCAGGGCGCCGGTCTTAGTTTTACCTATATTAACCACTAGCTGAAGCACCCAGTGTTGTCCGGCTTTAAATCTTCAAGTGATGAAGTTATCAGTGAGTTGGATGTAACTATCAACATGTGAAAAATAATTAAGAGCTTAGCAGCTCTTCCAACACACCCATGAGGTGGCTGCCCAATGTCGTTTTTTTTTTTTAGGTGGGGTGTCGCCAGTAGCCCTAATCCCCACTTATTGCTGTAGCTCACCTAGCCAACAGCAATCCACATAGTGAGCTCTTCAGCATGTCGCTGTTTCTAGACACTTCCACTTCTGGCCAAGATCTTGTATTACCATTCTGACAGCTTTACGGTAATATGTTTGATTTGCTCTCTGTAGTCCCTTCCACAAGTCTCTGTAGTCTGTCGAGGTGATCTCCTCATAAGGTATATATGCCCTCATAGCATTAATATACCTGACTGTGGCCCAGATATCTGAATATTCGACCAGATTTTCTACTGCATATAGCAGCATTGGCTTAAGCAGATGTTTCCTCGCCAACTTTTGATAAATAGCCTGTACGTATCTGGGGTCCTGCCAGTCACTGCCCTCTTCCAGCACCATGACCCTGCAGCCCAGGTGAGGAAGGCATCGGTTGAGACAGACTACTGCAGCAGACACAATGTCCATGTCCTGGTTGCCAAGTTTGATCATCATTAGTGAGAGGACCGGTTCTGTAATCAGCCTCTTGATGGGACTCCATGGGAACACGCGATATCTGTTAACTATTTCTCCAAATAGTACCATTGATAGCAGTTGTATGTCGTGGTGGCCAGAGTCCATAAATCTTATGATGTAGGGGAGGACTTTGTCATACTTCTTCCATGTCTTATGATGACGCATCTGTATTACTGCCAGTAATGTTTTTAGCAGCATGGGAACCAGTTCCATGTTTGCCAATTGGATTTTTTGCAGAATAGCTGTTATAAATACATTTCTGTACCTCATGGCCTGGTCTGGTGATCCCCTGGTGGAATTTGTGATGCCTTCAAGTATTTTCATGCAAATGTTGTTATCAATGTCATCCAACATGCGTAACATCTCCTTAATGATGACATCATAAAAGTGTCCAGTGATACAATCTGGATAACTCAGTAGTGCTGCACAAATAATGGTGATGGTCATTTTGTTGTGGATGATGCTAGATTTCCACAAAGGCATCAGATGATTAAAATTGTCCTTCCAGCGCTCGGTCTGCACAAGCCATTTAACATAGTCATTGGCAGATCTGCACTGTGAGAACGCTGCATCAGTTTGAGTTGGCTGATGGAATTTGCCTGTTCCATAAGGAAGAAGTGGTGTTCCTCTTTTCTCTGTACCCAACATAGATGTTGTAGATGAATCATCCAGCAGAGACTGTACTTGTACTGTGGCGGCCAGTATTATATCCTGATTATCAGTATTAGGCCTGCTTTGTGTTTCCCAGGTATTCAGTAGGGCGCAGGCTCTGGTGAAATGTCCCTTTATTCCTGGCTCTAGCACAGCAGCAGATTTCATGGCCAGCGCAGCATTGTGTATCATTATAGCCAGAGATCTCTGTGTGCTGGGATCAGTTGCAGATTCCATGAAAGAATATATCCCAGGCAACATATAACTCAGGAAATTAAGTGGCACGCTTGTATAGGATATTACAGCTGCCAGTGTGGTAAGTGCTGAAAGCAGAGGGGGGCACGAGGACGCCTGTATACAGGTCTGCAGCTCCCAGATGGTAATCAGCGTGTACTTATTGGCTAAAAGGTAGAGGACTTTACTTGCTGCAAGCCAAGGAGCATCTCTCTCCATCTGGTCGGCCTCTACCATGGAGCTTAGGACGATGGGCACTGTGTGCTCCGTAAACAGGTCAGCTGCGTCCTTCCTTATTTCTAATACGTTGCAAAAAAAGTCCAGGATTATCTGCCCCTCGTAACTGGACAGCCCCTTGCAACGTAGGACCTCACTTAGCATATCGATGGTAAGGATAAGTTTCTCAGATGCCATCTTGTCAATGATCTCAGGCAAACATTCCCTTAACAGTGGGGAATAGAAGATCTTAAGCAGCTGAAGATCATTCTCCATCTTTTGGATAAATATCCTGGAGGGTGACATGATGGGTAATTTCTTCTGATCTTCTCGCAGAATCACATCCGAAGTTAGACGGACTCTATGCGTAGTGTTTTAAAAACGGTAAGATAGACTTACCAGTCGTAATCCAAATATAAATCACAAAATACTCAGAGAGTAGCGCTGTGGGATAAACTATCACCACAAATGGCCAGCCACTGACTAGCTAGCCTTTACATAGGGCTGTGTGCCTTTATGACATCACTATGAGCTCATAGGCCTGTGTGCCATTATGACATCACTGTGAGCTCGTAGGGTACACATTCCTGTTTAGCATGTGAACCATTTTCATAGAGTTACTGTGTGACTGAGTTGACATGCAGGCTTTGTAATACAAGATCAGGGACGTAAGCCAGCATATTACCCAAGTGTAGTAAAAACAATTGTTAGGGAAGAAAAATGTCGATAAAGGTTTGAAAAACTGCTGGAGCACTGAATAAACTGGATGGAATTGCTGAATATTTGTAGTTGTCCTTTGTATTGTGTTGAATGGAATCTTCCTCGCATTCATTTTCTCAATACAAATGGTTATATCATGTAACTCATAGCTCAGACTTGGTGAAACAGCAGCACCCTGGATGTGATCAAAAGGCTGAGAGATTGGAGGAAGTGGGTTTTTGATTTGTGATTTCACAAAGAACCCTCTAGATGATAATAATACCCTAAAATCTGGATCTAGTTGAGGTGGATTTGAAGTGGATTTTCTAATAAAGTATTTTCTAAAGTCTAATGCAGTAACACATGACCATAGTTCCAAATATATAAAGATGATATAACACAGCTAGGTGGTAGGGTCGTATAAGGGTATCATATCCATGACCCATCTGTACAGTCTGTGTTACATCTAGCGCAGACATCAGGGCATGGAAAGAGAAGACCTTTACAAGTGAGGGTAAAGATGCTGAAAGGTGTAGCTCATTTGCTGCTAACTATATCGTAAGAATATATTTGACTTCTACCAAGAAGGTAATAGTGTACAGTAGGTTAAAACCAAAATTAGAATTTGTATGTAGGGAAAATGGACCTAATTCAGATGATTGACATGCGGCCATTAGAGGGCAGGGAAGGGGAAGTGATGGCCAGCATTGCTGAAAACTGGGGCATCTCGACCCTGCTTTCTGGGCATGGTGAAGCCAATGGCTGCGTCCTTCCACACAGTGTCACTGGCTTCAGCAGTATTACTTCCCCAGTTATCCTGAGTAACATGAGGGTTACTCAGATGATCAGATGCTGCATACTCGGACGCAGCAGCTGATCACAGAAGCCGGCATGAGGTGTCTATAGACACAAGACGCCCCCTGCGGCATTAGCATCTTTTAGCACAGCCACTGCGTCTATCTCTGAATCTGGCTCAATGTTACTGTTGCCAAAATGTGCTGGATTTAAGGCAACAAAGAGAGAATACGTTCACCTTATGCAGGGGCAAATACGAACCACTTTGCCCGTCTAGTCTGACCTAAACACATGTACACGCACACACTTACACACTAGGGATACTTTTTGTCCTGAGCCAATTAACCTATCAGTATAATTTTGGATTGTTGCAGGAAACCTACGCAAGCACAGGGAGAATATACAAACTTCACACCGTTAGGGCCATGGTGGGAATCGAACCCATGACCTCAGTGCTTAGAATGAACCCTCCTGAAGTAATATGTGTCAGTTGGTTGTTGCACATGATGCTATCTGAATCGTACCATGGAAATGGTTCTAAGTTACATGCAAACTCTGCCTGTGTGCAGAATATACACTGGAATGGGTGCAGATGCAATGCATACATGACTACTCTCTGGGAGGCTCTCCAGTGAGAGACCAGTCTCCCAGATCCTGTCCACTCCCCCCAGTGAAGTGGCCGGTCTGACGGCTTGATGACATGATTTGCGGTGAACCATGTCTTCATGGCCACACCAATACCGTACAATGCCACAAATATTGCACCTCCCACATTGATGGCTCTTGGAGATTATACTCCTTTCACACCACAAAAATAACCCAGTATTGACCCGGTATATTGCCGGGTCGACACGGGTCACTGTGCGGTGTGAAAGGGGCCATGGTCGAATTCCCGAGTCGCCTGATCCGGTAATTCAAACTGGGAATCAAGCAGTGTTATTCCCAGGTGAAATACCGGGTCAGGTGCAGTGTGAAAGGGATGGTGGGTCGATTCGACCTGGGACCCGTTCACTGCATAGGGAGAGGCGGCGCGGAAATTATGTGATATCAATATTGCCGGGTCGAGGTGGCAGTGTGCAAGGGTCCAATGTTGGGTCCCACCCGGGAAGGACCCTCTCCAATTCCCGAGTGGGACCCCGACATTGCGATGTGAAAGGTGTATTAGTGAAGCCACCCTACTTCATCAAATTGGTCCCTTGTGGCCAGTCCCTACACTGACTCACAAAACCATGAGAACGGCTCGCATCCTTTGTCGCCAGCTATCACACAGATTTTAAAACAGACAGAACCTTACCCAAGCATACTGATTAATGGGCACCTGGGGAATTAGCTGGCAAGAATTGGGAAAATGGGGTGCGAGAGAAAATATGATGGTATTATAAACAATAAGCTTTAATCCACAGCATTCCGTTATCTACCATGCCTGAAGTAAAGTTCACCCAGTCGGCTGGGTCTGGGGGGACTTTATATGGGGTCTGGAGGATTTTGGAAATAAGCCCCCTTGTGACTGATCGTGGGAACCAGAAAGAGGACAGAATAATGTTTCCAGTGGGTTTCTTGATTGCGTATGGTTATATGCTATTATGCTATCCTAACTACTGGCTCTGGTACACATAAATATTATCTTTGAATAGCAATTGTCAAGTACTAACTATGGTGGTCATTCCGAGTTGTTCGCTCGTTGCCGTTTTTCGCAACGGAGCGATTAGGTGAAAAATGGTACGCAGCGCGCATGCGTTCAGTAATTTAACACAAAACTTTGGAGATTTGCACAAGCTCAAGCAACGTTTTTTCATCGCTCGAGTGATCGTAGTGTGATTGACAGGAAGTGGGTGTTTCTGGGCGGAAGCTGGCCGTTTTCAGGGAGTGTGCTAAAAAAACGCAGGCGTTCCAGGTAAAAACGCAGGAGTGGCTGGAGAAACGGGGGAGTGGCTGGCCGAACGCAGGGCGTGTTTGTGACGTCAAACCAGGAACTAAACGGACTGAGGTGATTGCAATCTAGGAGTAGGTCTGGAGCTACTCAGAAACTGCAAGGAATTATTTAGTAGCAGTTCTGCTAATCTTTCGTTCGCTATACTGCTAAACCAAGATACACTCCCAGAGGGCGGCGGCCTAGCGTTTGCAATGCTGCTAAAACGAGTTTTATGGTAAGAACTTACCTTTGTTAAAACTCTTTCTGCGAGGTACACTGGGCTCCACAAGGAGAGACATTGGGGTGTAGAGTAGGATCTTGATCCGAGGCACCAACAGGCTCAAAAGCTTTGACTGTTCCCAAGATGCTATAACCCCGCCTCCCTGCACAGGAGCTCAGTTTTTAGTTAACCAGCCCAATGCAGTAGCAGGAAAGTAAAATGATTGATGTCTAAAATTAATAAATACACAATCCAAAAGAATAAGTCTTGGAGTCTGAAGAGGAATGAGGTTTCTCTTGATGGATGGCTTTGGTACCATAAAAAGCTTTGAGACTCAATTCTTTTTGTCTATTTTTATGTATTTAACAGATGATTATGTGACACATATACAAATGACTAATCATGGCAATCTGTAATACCCCATCACACTGCCTGAGGCGGATCGCACTCAGGAGCCTGACACGGGAGATTGCAGGGTGCGACCCGCCTCAGGCGCTTTTCACACCACAGTTAGCAGCCCGACATATTGCCGATTGCTGACGTCAGCAGTGACGTGGCGTGGGCGGCGCTTGGAGATCACATGATCTCCAAGCGCCGCCCTTACATAGAGAGTGAACGGGAAACGTGTCGCATTGACCCGGCTCCCGTTCACACCGCACATGAACACAGGTTATGCGCGCTCATGTGCCAAAAACCCGTGTTCAGAGGTGCTGGTATGAAAGGGGTAGAAGAGAGAACTTGAGGACAAACTTAGTGTTGTCTTATCAGTTTTTTTTCTCAGCAGAACATCATTTCTTGGTGAAGAAAACTAAAATTGATTCTTTATGGCTGTGCTAACGGGATCGGTATGAAATACCTCCAATCAAAATCCCGACGTTCAAAATCCAGACACCAATTGACCGATGGTCAAAATCCCGACAAGGTCAAAATCCCGACATGGACAAAATACCGACATTTAAAATACCGACAAGGACAAAATACCGACATGTAAAATGCCGACAGGTCAAAATACCGACACACATTTTCTTGTTGTTTTTTGTGTGTATGTCAACATAAGTCAACATGGACACCATATAAAGTGTACCGCGTCCCCTCGCATGGCTCGCTGCGCTCGCCATGCTTCGGGCACGGTGCCTCGCTACGCTCGGCACACTATTATATTCCCCCTCCAGGTCCACTGGGATAGTAAAGTATGAACAAGTCGGTTTCAATGAAAAAAATCATGAAAAACCCATGTCGGTATTTTGACCTGTCGGCATTTCACATGTCGTTATTTTGACCTTGTCGGTATTTTAAATGTCGGTATTTTGTCCATGTCGGGATTTTGACCTTGTCTGGATTTTGACCATCGGTCAATTGGTGTCGGGATTTTGAACGTCGGGATTTTGATTGGAGGTAAACTGACTGCATCCCGTGCTAACCACTTTATACAAAGCATTAACTTTTCAAAAGATAGAAAGCATTAGTGTGACGCTGAATGCTAAAGCAGCAAAAAAACATATCTTTAGTATGTAAGGTCTCAGGTGCAGGGCCCTTCATCCTCTGGTTCATCTACCACACTATCCTTGCTTTCCCTGCTCCTTGTTTCCTTGTCCCCTTCAGCAACTCTAAATCTGTGTGCTTGCCCTTCATTGGGTACGGTCTCATTGCATCCCTCCCAACATTGTTAAACTGGAAATCGGGATCTTCCAAGTACCGGAGGCATGTGCGTTTCGAAAAGGAGGTGGGGCCTCATCGGAAGGGGTGGAGCCTAGTGGCAAACCCCCATTTGCCTCACATTGGAGGCGTCCCCAGCACTCTTCAACATACTGGGCTGTCTCTAGAGCTCTCCCTTCACTGTGAATAGATGCCATGCACATCACACGGTATCTATTCACCTGCTGCAAGCTGCAGTGACGTTGCATCCCACAACCTTTTCCCCTCCCGTGAGACACTGGGAAGGGCGGTGGGACAGTCCCAGAAAAACATGACTGTTCTGCCGCCAGCAGGACAGTTGGGAAGTATGCCATTAAGTGTTAAACTGCCACAGGGATCCCGGCGCCTGGGATTAGTAGTGCGGAGATCGTTGCTCTCCTAATCTCAGCTCTGGAGTAGGCCCTGAAGCTGCGGCCTCGATTTATTGATTAGAGATATTACTTTTATCGCGGCCGCTGCTGCATCACCGCGCCTGAGTCCTGCCGACCCTTAGCTGTCTTATACCCCTCTAGGATATTACCTTGGGCTGACAATGATGATTGCAGGTCCCGCTGCCTCTGTCTGGTGAGCCAGCTCTGGGATGGGACCCTTAGCCCGTGTGATCTACGGCTGCATGTTATCAGCCCTGAAGTGTCTGGCAACCCTTGATTAAAAGCTGCCGTGATAGCACTAGGCAAAATTTTTGGATTGAAAATGGTAAAGAAATATGCCCGCTGTTGGTTTTAACCAGGTCCAGCGCTCAGCAAAGGGATGCAAAGCAGGGAGGCGCCAAGTGGGAGAAGCGCTCTCCCTGCTCTGCAACCCTGCTAATGTCCCCTCCCTTTTGCTGCCGGCTGCACCTGTCACACTGTATGACAGGCAGTGGTGCCGGTAGCCTGAATTTAGCGTCCATCCCCATCAGTCAGGGGTTCTCAAACTCGGTCCTCAGGGGCGCACACAGTGCATGTTTTGCAGGTCTCCTCACAGAATCACAAGTGAAATAATTAGCTCCACCTGTGGACCTTTTAAAATGTGTCTGTGAGTAATTAATACACCTGTGTGTGCACTTGCTGGGTTACCTGCAAAACATGCACTGTGTGCGCCCCTGATGACCGAGTTTGAGAACCCCTGCCATCAGTGATCAGGGACTGAAGGAGCAGAGTTTCACAGGACTGAGGTTGCGGAGCTACACAGGACCAGGGCTGCTGTGTGTCAGAGGGTGAGGATGAGCTGCTACAGATCTGGTCAGTGGAGTGGAGGGAAAGATAGAAAGTGTGGGTGTTTATTATGTGTATAAGCAGTGCTACTACTGTGGGCATTATATATATAAGTGGCGCTACTACTGTGGGCATTATGCATATAAGCGGCACTACTACCAGGCCATTATGCATATAAGGGGTGATACTACCGTGGGAATTATGCATGTAAGGGGCACTACTACAGTGGACATTATTTTTATAAGAGGCGCTACTACTGTGGGCATTATGTGTATAAGCAGCGCTACTACCGTGGGCATTATGCTTATAAGCCGCGTTACTACTGTGGGCATTATGTATATAACCAGCACTACTGCCATTGGCATTATGCATATAAGCAGTGCTACTACCATGGGCATTATGTGTATAAGGTGCACTACTACTGTTGGCATTATGTGAATAAGGGGTGCTACTAGTGTGGGCATTATATGTATAAGCAGTGCTACTACCGAGGGCATTATGCATTTAAGCGACGCTACTATTGTGGGCATTATGTGTATAAGCTGCGCTTCTACCGTGGGCATTATGTGTATAAGACTCGCTACTACTGTGGGTATCATGTGTATAAGTGGCGCTACTACTGTGGGTATTATGTGCATAAGGGGCACTACTACTGTGGGCATTATGTGTATAAGAGGCCCTACTAGTGGCGGCATTGTGTGTATAAGGGGCGCTATTACTGTGGGTATTATGTATATGGGGCGCTGTTGCTGTGATCATTATGTTCATAAGGGGCGCTACTACTGTGGCATTATGTGCATAAGCAGTGCTACTACCATGGGCATTATGTGTATAAGGGGCACTACTACTGTGGGCATTATGTGTATAAGGGGTGCTACAAACATGGGTATTATGTGTATGAGGGGCACTACTAATCTAGTGGGGGCATTGTGTGTATAAGGGTCGCTATTACTGTGGGTATTATGTATAAAGGGCACTGCTGCTGTGAGTATTATGTGCATAAGGGGAGCTACTACTGTGGGCATTATGTGCATAATAGGCGCTACTGTGGGCATTATGTGTATAAGCAGTGCTACTACTGTGGGCATTATGTGTTTAAGGGGCACTAATACTGTTGGCATTATGTGTATAAGGCACGCTACTACTGTGGCATTATGTGTACAAGCAGCGCTACTACTGTGGGCATTGTGTGTATAATATGTGTATAATGGCACTACTACTGTGGGCATTATGTGTGTAAGCAGCACTATTAATGTGGACATTATGTGTAAACGCAGCACTACTACTCTAAGCATTATCTGTGTAAGTAGCACTATTACTGTGGGCATTAGGGCTACTACTGTGTGTTGTAACATGAATAAGGGACACTACTATGTGGTGTAATATGAATCAAGGGCATTACATGCAGTGCAATGTAAAAGATTGTGCTACTATGTGGTGTAATTTAAAATGGGGGTACTATTGTGTGGCCACGCCCCCTTCCTTGTGAGACCACACCCCTTTCTTTCGGCATGTGCTCATTGACCCTTTTTGAAAGTATGGCAGGGCGCCGGTCTTAGTTTTACCTATATTAACCACTAGCTGAAGCACCCAGTGTTGTCCGGCTTTAAATCTTCAAGTGATGAAGTTATCAGTGAGTTGGATGTAACTATCAACATGTGAAAAATAATTAAGAGCTTAGCAGCTCTTCCAACACACCCATGAGGTGGCTGCCCAATGTCGTTTTTTTTTTTTAGGTGGGGTGTCGCCAGTAGCCCTAATCCCCACTTATTGCTGTAGCTCACCTAGCCAACAGCAATCCACATAGTGAGCTCTTCAGCATGTCGCTGTTTCTAGACACTTCCACTTCTGGCCAAGATCTTGTATTACCATTCTGACAGCTTTACGGTAATATGTTTGATTTGCTCTCTGTAGTCCCTTCCACAAGTCTCTGTAGTCTGTCGAGGTGATCTCCTCATAAGGTATATATGCCCTCATAGCATTAATATACCTGACTGTGGCCCAGATATCTGAATATTCGACCAGATTTTCTACTGCATATAGCAGCATTGGCTTAAGCAGATGTTTCCTCGCCAACTTTTGATAAATAGCCTGTACGTATCTGGGGTCCTGCCAGTCACTGCCCTCTTCCAGCACCATGACCCTGCAGCCCAGGTGAGGAAGGCATCGGTTGAGACAGACTACTGCAGCAGACACAATGTCCATGTCCTGGTTGCCAAGTTTGATCATCATTAGTGAGAGGACTGGTTCTGTAATCAGCCTCTTGATGGGACTCCATGGGAACACGCGATATCTGTTAACTATTTCTCCAAATAGTACCATTGATAGCAGTTGTATGTCGTGGTGGCCAGAGTCCATAAATCTTATGATGTAGGGGAGGACTTTGTCATACTTCTTCCATGTCTTATGATGACGCATCTGTATTACTGCCAGTAATGTTTTTAGCAGCATGGGAACCAGTTCCATGTTTGCCAATTGGATTTTTTGCAGAATAGCTGTTATAAATACATTTCTGTACCTCATGGTCTGGTCTGGTGATCCCCTGGTGGAATTTGTGATGCCTTCAAGTATTTTCATGCAAATGTTGTTATCAATGTCATCCAACATGCGTAACATCTCCTTAATGATGACATCATAAAAGTGTCCAGTGATACAATCTGGATAACTCAGTAGTGCTGCACAAATAATGGTGATGGTCATTTTGTTGTGGATGATGCTAGATTTCCACAAAGGCATCAGATGATTAAAATTGTCCTTCCAGCGCTCGGTCTGCACAAGCCATTTAACATAGTCATTGGCAGATCTGCACTGTGAGAACGCTGCATCAGTTTGAGTTGGCTGATGGAATTTGCCTGTTCCATAAGGAAGAAGTGGTGTTCCTCTTTTCTCTGTACCCAACATAGATGTTGTAGATGGGTCATCCAGCAGAGACTGTACTTGTACTGTGGCGGCCAGTATTATATCCTGATTATCAGTATTAGGCCTGCTTTGTGTTTCCCAGGTATTCAGTAGGGCGCAGGCTCTGGTGAAATGTCCCTTTATTCCTGGCTCTAGCACAGCAGCAGATTTCATGGCCAGCGCAGCATTGTGTATCATTATAGCCAGAGATCTCTGTGTGCTGGGATCAGTTGCAGATTCCATGAAAGAATATATCCCAGGCAACATATAACTCAGGAAATTAAGTGGCACGCTTGTATAGGATATTACAGCTGCCAGTGTGGTAAGTGCTGAAAGCGGAGGGGGGCACGAGGACGCCTGTATACAGGTCTGCAGCTCCCAGATGGTAATCAGCGTGTACTTATTGGCTAAAAGGTAGAGGACTTTACTTGCTGCAAGCCAAGGAGCATCTCTCTCCATCTGGTCGGCCTCTACCATGGAGCTTAGGACGATGGGCACTGTGTGCTCCGTAAACAGGTCAGCTGCGTCCTTCCTTATTTCTAATACATTGCAAAAAAAGTCCAGGATTATCTGCCCCTCGTAACTGGACAGCCCCTTGCAACGTAGGACCTCACTTAGCATATCGATGGTAAGGATAAGTTTCTCAGATGCCATCTTGTCAATGATCTCAGGCAAACATTCCCTTAACAGTGGGGAATAGAAGATCTTAAGCAGCTGAAGATCATTCTCCATCTTTTGGATAAATATCCTGGAGGGTGACATGATGGGTAATTTCTTCTGATCTTCTCGCAGAATCACATCCGAAGTTAGACGGACTCTATGCGTAGTGTTTTAAAAACGGTAAGATAGACTTACCAGTCGTAATCCAAATATAAATCACAAAATACTCAGAGAGTAGCGCTGTGGGATAAACTATCACCACAAATGGCCAGCCACTGACTAGCTAGCCTTTACATAGGGCTGTGTGCCTTTATGACATCACTATGAGCTCATAGGCCTGTGTGCCATTATGACATCACTGTGAGCTCGTAGGGTACACATTCCTGTTTAGCATGTGAACCATTTTCATAGAGTTACTGTGTGACTGAGTTGACATGCAGGCTTTGTAATACAAGATCAGGGACGTAAGCCAGCATATTACCCAAGTGTAGTAAAAACAATTGTTAGGGAAGAAAAATGTCGATAAAGGTTTGAAAAACTGCTGGAGCACTGAATAAACTGGATGGAATTGCTGAATATTTGTAGTTGTCCTTTGTATTGTGTTGAATGGAATCTTCCTCGCATTCATTTTCTCAATACAAATGGTTATATCATGTAACTCATAGCTCAGACTTGGTGAAACAGCAGCACCCTGGATGTGATCAAAAGGCTGAGAGATTGGAGGAAGTGGGTTTTTGATTTGTGATTTCACAAAGAACCCTCTAGATGATAATAATACCCTAAAATCTGGATCTAGTTGAGGTGGATTTGAAGTGGATTTTCTAATAAAGTATTTTCTAAAGTCTAATGCAGTAACACATGACCATAGTTCCAAATATATAAAGATGATATAACACAGCTAGGTGGTAGGGTCGTATAAGGGTATCATATCCATGACCCATCTGTACAGTCTGTGTTACATCTAGCGCAGACATCAGGGCATGGAAAGAGAAGACCTTTACAAGTGAGGGTAAAGATGCTGAAAGGTGTAGCTCATTTGCTGCTAACTATATCGTAAGAATATATTTGACTTCTACCAAGAAGGTAATAGTGTACAGTAGGTTAAAACCAAAATTAGAATTTGTATGTAGGGAAAATGGACCTAATTCAGATGATTGACATGCGGCCATTAGAGGGCAGGGAAGGGGAAGTGATGGCCAGCATTGCTGAAAACTGGGGCATCTCGACCCTGCTTTCTGGGCATGGTGAAGCCAATGGCTGCGTCCTTCCACACAGTGTCACTGGCTTCAGCAGTATTACTTCCCCAGTTATCCTGAGTAACATGAGGGTTACTCAGATGATCAGATGCTGCATACTCGGACGCAGCAGCTGATCACAGAAGCCGGCATGAGGTGTCTATAGACACAAGACGCCCCCTGCGGCATTAGCATCTTTTAGCACAGCCACTGCGTCTATCTCTGAATCTGGCTCAATGTTACTGTTGCCAAAATGTGCTGGATTTAAGGCAACAAAGAGAGAATACGTTCACCTTATGCAGGGGCAAATACGAACCACTTTGCCCGTCTAGTCTGACCTAAACACATGTACACGCACACACTTACACACTAGGGATACTTTTTGTCCTGAGCCAATTAACCTATCAGTATAATTTTGGATTGTTGCAGGAAACCTACGCAAGCACAGGGAGAATATACAAACTTCACACCGTTAGGGCCATGGTGGGAATCGAACCCATGACCTCAGTGCTTAGAATGAACCCTCCTGAAGTAATATGTGTCAGTTGGTTGTTGCACATGATGCTATCTGAATCGTACCATGGAAATGGTTCTAAGTTACATGCAAACTTTGCCTGTGTGCAGAATATACACTGGAATGGGTGCAGATGCAATGCATACATGACTACTCTCTGGGAGGCTCTCCAGTGAGAGACCAGTCTCCCAGATCCTGTCCACTCCCCCCAGTGAAGTGGCCGGTCTGAGGGCTTGATGACATGATTTGCGGTGAACCATGTCTTCATGGCCACACCAATACCGTACAATGCCACAAATATTGCACCTCCCACATTGATGGCTCTTGGAGATTATACTCCTTTCACACCACAAAAATAACCCAGTATTGACCCGGTATATTGCCGGGTCGACACGGGTCACTGTGCGGTGTGAAAGGGGCCATGGTCGAATTCCCGAGTCGCCTGATCCGGTAATTCAAACTGGGAATCAAGCAGTGTTATTCCCAGGTGAAATACCGGGTCAGGTGCAGTGTGAAAGGGATGGTGGGTCGATTCGACCTGGGACCCGTTCACTGCATAGGGAGAGGCGGCGCGGAAATTATGTGATATCAATATTGCCGGGTCGAGGTGGCAGTGTGCAAGGGTCCAATGTTGGGTCCCACCCGGGAAGGACCCTCTCCAATTCCCGAGTGGGACCCCGACATTGCGATGTGAAAGGTGTATTAGTGAAGCCACCCTACTTCATGAAATTGGTCCCTTGTGGCCAGTCCCTACACTGACTCACAAAAACATGAGAACGGCTCGCATCCTTTGTCGCCAGCTATCACACAGATTTTAAAACAGACAGAACCTTACCCAAGCATACTGATTAATGGGCACCTGGGGAATTAGCTGGCAAGAATTGGGAAAATGGGGTGCGAGAGAAAATATGATGGTATTATAAACAATAAGCTTTAATCCACAGCATTCCGTTATCTACCATGCCTGAAGTAAAGTTCACCCAGTCGGCTGGGTCTGGGGGGACTTTATATGGGGTCTGGAGGATTTTGGAAATAAGCCCCCTTGTGACTGATCGTGGGAACCAGAAAGAGGACAGAATAATGTTTCCAGTGGGTTTCTTGATTGCGTATGGTTATATGCTATTATGCTATCCTAACTACTGGCTCTGGTACACATAAATATTATCTTTGAATAGCAATTGTCAAGTACTAACTATGGTGGTCATTCCGAGTTGTTCGCTCGTTGCCGTTTTTCGCAACGGAGCGATTAGGTGAAAAATGGTACGCAGCGCGCATGCGTTCAGTAATTTAACACAAAACTTTGGAGATTTGCACAAGCTCAAGCAACGTTTTTTCATCGCTCGAGTGATCGTAGTGTGATTGACAGGAAGTGGGTGTTTCTGGGCGGAAGCTGGCCGTTTTCAGGGAGTGTGCTAAAAAAACGCAGGCGTTCCAGGTAAAAACGCAGGAGTGGCTGGAGAAACGGGGGAGTGGCTGGCCGAACGCAGGGCGTGTTTGTGACGTCAAACCAGGAACTAAACGGACTGAGGTGATTGCAATCTAGGAGTAGGTCTGGAGCTACTCAGAAACTGCAAGGAATTATTTAGTAGCAGTTCTGCTAATCTTTCGTTCGCTATACTGCTAAACCAAGATACACTCCCAGAGGGCGGCGGCCTAGCGTTTGCAATGCTGCTAAAATGAGTTTTATGGTAAGAACTTACCTTTGTTAAAACTCTTTCTGCGAGGTACACTGGGCTCCACAAGGAGAGACATTGGGGTGTAGAGTAGGATCTTGATCCGAGGCACCAACAGGCTCAAAAGCTTTGACTGTTCCCAAGATGCATAGCGCCGCCTCCTCTATAACCCCGCCTCCCTGCACAGGAGCTCAGTTTTTAGTTAACCAGCCCAATGCAGTAGCAGGAAAGTAAAATGATTGATGTCTAAAATTAATAAATACACAATCCAAAAGAATAAGTCTTGGAGTCTGAAGAGGAATGAGGTTTCTCTTGATGGATGGCTTTGGTACCATAAAAAGCTTTGAGACTCAATTCTTTTTGTCTATTTTTATGTATTTAACAGATGATTATGTGACACATATACAAATGACTAATCATGGCAATCTGTAATACCCCATCACACTGCCTGAGGCGGATCGCACCCAGGAGCCTGACACGGGAGATTGCAGGGTGCGACCCGCCTCAGGCGCTTTTCACACCACAGTTAGCAGCCCGGCATATTGCCGATTGCTGACGTCAGCAGTGACGTGGCGTGGGCGGCGCTTGGAGATCACATGATCTCCAAGCGCCGCCCTTACATAGAGAGTGAACGGGAAACGTGTCGCATTGACCCGGCTCCCGTTCACACCGCACATGAACACAGGTTATGTGCGCTCATGTGCCAAAAACCCGTGTTCAGAGGTGCTGGTATGAAAGGGGTAGAAGAGAGAACTTGAGGACAAACTTAGTGTTGTCTTATCAGTTTTTTTTCTCAGCAGAACATCATTTCTTGGTGAAGAAAACTAAAATTGATTCTTTATGGCTGTGCTAACCACTTTATACAAAGCATTAACTTTTCAAAAGATAGAAAGCATTAGTGTGACGCTGAATGCTAAAGCAGCAAAAAAACATATCTTTAGTATGTAAGGTCTCAGGTGCAGGGCCCTTCATCCTCTGGTTCATGGGCAGATCCAGAAAAAAATGACAGGGGGGGCACCATGACTTGGGGGGTACTTTGTGCGCCAAAGGCAAGCACACTCCTGGGAAAGTGGGTGTGGCCCACAATAATAAGCGTGGCTTCAAAGGGAATGCTGTATCCATGAGCTAGTGGGTGACAGGAATGGTAGACACGGAGACACAGTGGGTGACAGGGAAAAGTTGACATGGAGAGGGAGAGGGTGATGCTTTGAAGAGGGTAACAGGAGAGAGAGGCGGATGTCGAGATAGTGATGCAGGGGAAAGGCAGTGTGTGAAAGGAGAGGGTGACAGGGAGAGGAAGTGGATGATGAGAGGGAGAAGGTGACAGCAGAGGCAGTAGGAGACAGGGAAAGGTAGTGGGTGACATTAAAAGGGTGACAGGGAGAGACAATTGATGACACCAGAAAGAGGTTGATGGGGAGAGGCAGTGGATGATATATAGGGGGGCACTGGGTTGAATGGGAAATAGGCACTGACATGGTGGGAAGGGGTGGCACTATGTTGGAGAAGGGGGTACACTGGGCTTAATAAGGGAGGGAATACCCAGGGCTGGTAGGGTGGGAGACATTGGGATGGGAGGGGGGCCAGTGAGATGGTGGGGGACGCGAGGCAGGATGGGAAGGTGGCAGGGGGCTCCCTGTGACTGAACTGGCAGGTAGGTTCTAGGTGGGGGGGCAATGACATCGATGGGCGCAGTGGGCTGGTGGGGGGCACACAAAGAATTACCCCTACCCCCTGATATACCACCCCTGTACCCCCACACTAACACTGTTGATGGCCCCCTGCTATGGAAACTGTTCCCTGGTACTGGCATTGAGAAGAGTGGACGGAAGGTACCAGGGGTAGGATGGGGAGCGGACCTTTACCTGATGTCAGATATGGAGATCTGGCTGCAGCAGGGCCGGTGCTAGGGTGTTCGGCGCCCCCCTGTAAACTATAAATTTGCGCCCGAAAAGGGGTGTGGTCTCACAAGTAAGGGGCATGGCAACACGATAGTACCCCCATTTAAATTTACGCCAAAATGTAGCACAATCTTATTTATTTTATACGTAATGCCCCACCCGTAGTAGTAGCGTCCTTATGCATAATGCCCCCCCAGTAGTATTAGCGTCCTTATACATAATGCCTCCCCAGTAGTAGTAGCGTCCTTATACGTAATGCCTCCCCCAGTAGTAGTAGCGTCCTTATACGTAGTGCACTCCAAGTAGTAGTAGCGTCCTTATACTTAATGCCCCCCAGTAGTAGTAGCGTCCTTACATGTAATGCCCCCCCCAGTAGTAGTAGTGTCCTTACACGTAATGGCCCCCCCAGTAGTAGTAACATCCTTATACATAATGCCCCCCAGTAGTAGTAGCGTCCTTACATGTAACGCCCGCCAGTAGTAGTAGCGTTATACTTAATGCCCCCCCTCTAGTAGCGTCCTTATACGTAATGCCCCCCCAGTAGTAGTAGCGTCCTTACACGTAATGGCCCCCCCAGTAGTAGTAACGTCCTTACATGTGATGCCCCCCCAATAGTAGTCGAGTCGTTATACGTAATGCCCCCCCAGTAGTAGTAGCGTCATTATATGTAATGCCCCCCCTGTAGTTGCGTCCTTACACGTAATGCACCCCCCCAGTAGCAGCGTCCATAAAATGTGTGCGCGCACACACACACACACATTTCTCTGTCACCCACCACTTACCTAAGCCACTGTCTCCCTCAGTACAGCACTGCAGCAGTCTGGTCCGTGTAGCTCCGCCCCTTCTGTCCCGTTTAGCTCCGCCCATTCCGGTCCGTGTAGCTCCGCCCCCTCCTTTTATATGTACCGAGCCACTGACACACAGGTGAGGGAAGGGGGGAGTGGGCTTTTCATGCTGGGGGGAGTGGGCTTTTCATGCTGCCAGCGCCGCACAGCAGCTGGCAGCAGCACGGGTGTCAGGACGGCACTCAGCAGCAGGATGCGGACCGGACAGAGGGGGACTTCAGTGCAGTCTAGCAACAGGACTGCACCATCTCCCCCCGTACTGCAGGGGCCGCCGCGGAGATTGGAGCATTCCATTTCCCTTACAGTGTCGGACTCGTGCACTATCAATAAAAAAAAAAATCTTCTAAACGACAGGGGGGGCACGTGCCTTGGTGCCCCCCCCCTGGATCCGCCACTGCTCTGGTTCATCTACCACACTATCCTTGCTTTCCCTGCTCCTTGTTTCCTTGTCCCCTTCAGCAACTCTAAATCTGTGTGCTTGCCCTTCATTGGGTACGGTCTCATTGCATCCCTCCCAACATTGTTAAACTGGAAATCGGGATCTTCCAAGTACCGGAGGCATGTGCGTTTCGAAAAGGAGGTGGGGCCTCATTGGAAGGGGTGGAGCCTAGTGGCAAACCCCCATTTGCCTCACATTGGAGGCGTCTCCAGCACTCTTCAACATACTAGGCTGTCTCTAGAGCTCTCCCTTCACTGTGAATAGATGCCATGCACATCACACGGTATCTATTCACCTGCTGCAAGCTGCAGTGACGTTGCATCCCACAACCTTTTCCCCTCCCGTGAGACACTGGGAAGGGCGGTGGGACAGTCCCAGAAAAACATGACTGTTCTGCCGCCAGCAGGACAGTTGGGAAGTATGCCATTAAGTGTTAAACTGCCACAGGGATCCCGGCGCCTGGGATTAGTAGTGCGGAGATCGTTGCTCTCCTAATCTCAGCTCTGGAGTAGGCCCTGAAGCTGCGGCCTCGATATATTGATTAGAGATATTACTTTTATCGCGGCCGCTGCTGCATCACCGCGCCTGAGTCCTGCCGACCCTTAGCTGTCTTATACCCCTCTAGGATATTACCTTGGGCTGACAATGATGATTGCAGGTCCCGCTGCCTCTGTCTGGTGAGCCAGCTCTGGGATGGGACCCTTAGCCCGTGTGATCTACGGCTGCATGTTATCAGCCCTGAAGTGTCTGGCAACCCTTGATTAAAAGCTGCCGTGATAGCACTAGGCAAAATTTTTGGATTGAAAATGGTAAAGAAATATGCCTGCTGTTGGTTTTAACCAGGTCCACCGCTCAGCAAAGGGATGCAAAGCAGGGAGGCGCCAAGTGGGAGAAGCGCTTTCCCTGCTCTGCAACCCTGCTAATGTCCCCTCCCTTTTGCTGCCGGCTGCACCTGTCACACTGTATGACAGGCAGTGGTGCCGGTAGCCTGAATTTAGCGTCCATCCCCATCAGTCAGGGGTTCTCAAACTCGGTCCTCAGGGGCGCACACAGTGCATGTTTTGCAGGTCTCCTCACAGAATCACAAGTGAAATAATTAGCTCCACCTGTGGACCTTTTAAAATGTGTCTGTGAGTAATTAATACACCTGTGTGTGCACTTGCTGGGTTACCTGCAAAACATGCACTGTGTGCGCCCCTGATGACCGAGTTTGAGAACCCCTGCCATCAGTGATCAGGGACTGAAGGAGCAGAGTTTCACAGGACTGAGGTTGCGGAGCTACACAGGACCAAGGCTGCTGTGTGTCAGAGGGTGAGGATGAGCTGCTACAGATCTGGTCAGTGGAGTGGAGGGAAAGAGAGAAAGTGTGGGTGTTTATTATGTGTATAAGCAGTGCTACTACTGTGGGCATTATATATATAAGTGGCGCTACTACTGTGGGCATTATGCATATAAGCGGCACTACTACCAGGCCATTATGCATATAAGGGGTGATACTACCGTGGGAATTATGCATGTAAGGGGCGCTACTACAGTGGACATTATTTTTATAAGAGGCGCTACTACTGTGGGCATTATGTGTATAAGCAGCGCTACTACCGTGGGCATTATGCTTATAAGCCGCGTTACTACTGTGGGCATTATGTATATAACCAGCACTACTGCCATTGGCATTATGCATATAAGCAGTGCTACTACCATGGGCATTATGTGTATAAGGTGCACTACTACTGTTGGCATTATGTGTATAAGGGGTGCTACTAGTGTGGGCATTATATGTATAAGCAGTGCTACTACCGAGGGCATTATGCGTTTAAGCGACGCTACTATTGTGGGCATTATGCGTATAAGCTGCGCTACTACCGTGGGCATTATGTGTATAAGACTCGCTACTACTGTGGGTATCATGTGTATAAGTGGCGCTACTACTGTGGGTATTATGTGCATAAGGGGCACTACTACTGTGGGCATTATGTGTATAAGAGGCCCTACTAGTGGCGGCATTGTGTGTATAAGGGGCGCTATTACTGTGGGTATTATGTATATGGGGCGCTGTTGCTGTGATCATTATGTTCATAAGGGGCGCTACTACTGTGGCATTATGTGCATAAGCAGTGCTACTACCATGGGCATTATGTGTATAAGGGGCACTACTACTGTGGGCATTATGTGTATTAGGGGTGCTACAAACATGGGTATTATGTGTATGAGGGGCACTACTAATCTAGTGGGGGCATTGTGTGTATAAGGGTCGCTATTACTGTGGGTATTATGTATAAAGGGCACTGCTGCTGTGAGTATTATGTGCATAAGGGGAGCTACTACTGTGGGCATTATGTGCATAATAGGCGCTACTGTGGGCATTATGTGTATAAGCAGTGCTACTACTGTGGGCATTATGTGTTTAAGGGGCACTAATACTGTTGGCATTATGTGTATAAGGCACGCTACTACTGTGGCATTATGTGTACAAGCAGCGCTACTACTGTGGGCATTGTGTGTATAAGGGGCGCTACTACCATGGGCATTATGTGTATAATGGCACTACTACTGTGGGCATTATGTGTGTAAGCAGCACTATTAATGTGGACATTATGTGTAAACGCAGCACTACGACTCTAAGCATTATCTGTGTAAGTAGCACTATTACTGTGGGCATTAGGGCTACTACTGTGTGTTGTAACATGAATAAGGGACACTACTATGTGGTGTAATATGAATCAAGGGCATTACATGCAGTGCAATGTATAAGATTGTGCTACTATGTGGTGTAATTTAAAATGGGGGTACTATTGTGTGGCCACGCCCCCTTCCTTGTGAGACCACACCCCTTTCTTTCGGCATGTGCTCATTGACCCTTTTTGAAAGTATGGCAGGGCGCCGGTCTTAGTTTTACCTATATTAACCACTAGCTGAAGCACCCAGTGTTGTCCGGCTTTAAATCTTCAAGTGATGAAGTTATCAGTGAGTTGGATGTAACTATCAACATGTGAAAAATAATTAAGAGCTTAGCAGCTCTTCCAACACACCCATGAGGTGGCTGCCCAATGTCGTTTTTTTTTTTTAGGTGGGGTGTCGCCAGTAGCCCTAATCCCCACTTATTGCTGTAGCTCACCTAGCCAACAGCAATCCACATAGTGAGCTCTTCAGCATGTCGCTGTTTCTAGACACTTCCACTTCTGGCCAAGATCTTGTATTACCATTCTGACAGCTTTACGGTAATATGTTTGATTTGCTCTCTGTAGTCCCTTCCACAAGTCTCTGTAGTCTGTCGAGGTGATCTCCTCATAAGGTATATATGCCTTCATAGCATTAATATACCTGACTGTGGCCCAGATATCTGAATATTCGACCAGATTTTCTACTGCATATAGCAGCATTGGCTTAAGCAGATGTTTCCTCGCCAACTTTTGATAAATAGCCTGTACGTATCTGGGGTCCTGCCAGTCACTGCCCTCTTCCAGCACCATGACCCTGCAGCCCAGGTGAGGAAGGCATCGGTTGAGACAGACTACTGCAGCAGACACAATGTCCATGTCCTGGTTGCCAAGTTTGATCATCATTAGTGAGAGGACCGGTTCTGTAATCAGCCTCTTGATGGGACTCCATGGGAACACGCGATATCTGTTAACTATTTCTCCAAATAGTACCATTGATAGCAGTTGTATGTCGTGGTGGCCAGAGTCCATAAATCTTATGATGTAGGGGAGGACTTTGTCATACTTCTTCCATGTCTTATGATGACGCATCTGTATTACTGCCAGTAATGTTTTTAGCAGCATGGGAACCAGTTCCATGTTTGCCAATTGGATTTTTTGCAGAATAGCTGTTATAAATACATTTCTGTACCTCATGGCCTGGTCTGGTGATCCCCTGGTGGAATTTGTGATGCCTTCAAGTATTTTCATGCAAATGTTGTTATCAATGTCATCCAACATGCGTAACATCTCCTTAATGATGACATCATAAAAGTGTCCAGTGATACAATCTGGATAACTCAGTAGTGCTGCACAAATAATGGTGATGGTCATTTTGTTGTGGATGATGCTAGATTTCCACAAAGGCATCAGATGATTAAAATTGTCCTTCCAGCGCTCGGTCTGCACAAGCCATTTAACATAGTCATTGGCAGATCTGCACTGTGAGAACGCTGCATCAGTTTGAGTTGGCTGACGGAATTTGCCTGTTCCATAAGGAAGAAGTGGTGTTCCTCTTTTCTCTGTACCCAACATAGATGTTGTAGATGAATCATCCAGCAGAGACTGTACTTGTACTGTGGCGGCCAGTATTATATCCTGATTATCAGTATTAGGCCTGCTTTGTGTTTCCCAGGTATTCAGTAGGCCGCAGGCTCTGGTGAAATGTCCCTTTATTCCTGGCTCTAGCACAGCAGCAGATTTCATGGCCAGCGCAGCATTGTGTATCATTATAGCCAGAGATCTCTGTGTGCTGGGATCAGTTGCAGATTCCATGAAAGAATATATCCCAGGCAACATATAACTCAGGAAATTAAGTGGCACGCTTGTATAGGATATTACAGCTGCCAGTGTGGTAAGTGCTGAAAGCGGAGGGGGGCACGAGGACGCCTGTATACAGGTCTGCAGCTCCCAGATGGTAATCAGCGTGTACTTATTGGCTAAAAGGTAGAGGACTTTACTTGCTGCAAGCCAAGGAGCATCTCTCTCCATCTGGTCGGCCTTTACCATGGAGCTTAGGACGATGGGCACTGTGTGCTCCGTAAACAGGTCAGCTGCGTCCTTCCTTATTTCTAATACGTTGCAAAAAAAGTCCAGGATTATCTGCCCCTCGTAACTGGACAGCCCCTTGCAACGTAGGACCTCACTTAGCATATCGATGGTAAGGATAAGTTTCTCAGATGCCATCTTGTCAATGATCTCAGGCAAACATTCCCTTAACAGTGGGGAATAGAAGATCTTAAGCAGCTGAAGATCATTCTCCATCTTTTGGATAAATATCCTGGAGGGTGACATGATGGGTAATTTCTTCTGATCTTCTCGCAGAATCACATCCAAAGTTAGACGGACTCTATGCGTAGTGTTTTAAAAACGGTAAGATAGACTTACCAGTCGTAACTCGTAATCCAAATATAAATCACGAAATACTCAGAGAGTAGCGCTGTGGGATAAACTATCACCACAAATGGCCAGCCACTGACTAGCTAGCCTTTACATAGGGCTGTGTGCCTTTATGACATCACTATGAGCTCATAGGCCTGTGTGCCATTATGACATCACTGTGAGCTCGTAGGGTACACATTCCTGTTTAGCATGTGAACCATTTTCATAGAGTTACTGTGTGACTGAGTTGACATGCAGGCTTTGTAATACAAGATCAGGGACGTAAGCCAGCATATTACCCAAGTGTAGTAAAAACAATTGTTAGGGAAGAAAAATGTCGATAAAGGTTTGAAAAACTGCTGGAGCACTGAATAAACTGGATGGAATTGCTGAATATTTGTAGTTGTCCTTTGTATTGTGTTGAATGGAATCTTCCTCGCATTCATTTTCTCAATACAAATGGTTATATCATGTAACTCATAGCTCAGACTTGGTGAAACAGCAGCACCCTGGATGTGATCAAAAGGCTGAGAGATTGGAGGAAGTGGGTTTTTGATTTGTGATTTCACAAAGAACCCTCTAGATGATAATAATACCCTAAAATCTGGATCTAGTTGAGGTGGATTTGAAGTGGATTTTCTAATAAAGTATTTTCTAAAGTCTAATGCAGTAACACATGACCATAGTTCCAAATATATAAAGATGATATAACACAGCTAGGTGGTAGGGTCGTATAAGGGTATCATATCCATGACCCATCTGTACAGTCTGTGTTACATCTAGCGCAGACATCAGGGCATGGAAAGAGAAGACCTTTACAAGTGAGGGTAAAGATGCTGAAAGGTGTAGCTCATTTGCTGCTAACTATATCGTAAGAATATATTTGACTTCTACCAAGAAGGTAATAGTGTACAGTAGGTTAAAACCAAAATTAGAATTTGTATGTAGGGAAAATGGACCTAATTCAGATGATTGACATGCGGCCATTAGAGGGCAGGGAAGGGGCAGTGATGGCCAGCATTGCTGAAAACTGGGGCATCTCGACCCTGCTTTCTGGGCATGGTGAAGCCAATGGCTGCGTCCTTCCACACAGTGTCACTGGCTTCAGCAGTATTACTTCCCCAGTTATCCTGAGTAACATGAGGGTTACTCAGATGATCAGATGCTGCATACTCGGACGCAGCAGCTGATCACAGAAGCCGGCATGAGGTGTCTATAGACACAAGACGCCCCCTGCGGCATTAGCATCTTTTAGCACAGCCACTGCGTCTATCTCTGAATCTGGCTCAATGTTACTGTTGCCAAAATGTGCTGGATTTAAGGCAACAAAGAGAGAATACGTTCACCTTATGCAGGGGCAAATACGAACCACTTTGCCCGTCTAGTCTGACCTAAACACATGTACACGCACACACTTACACACTAGGGATACTTTTTGTCCTGAGCCAATTAACCTATCAGTATAATTTTGGATTGTTGCAGGAAACCTACGCAAGCACAGGGAGAATATACAAACTTCACACCGTTAGGGCCATGGTGGGAATCGAACCCATGACCTCAGTGCTTAGAATGAACCCTCCTGAAGTAATATGTGTCAGTTGGTTGTTGCACATGATGCTATCTGAATCGTACCATGGAAATGGTTCTAAGTTACATGCAAACTTTGCCTGTGTGCAGAATATACACTGGAATGGGTGCAGATGCAATGCATACATGACTACTCTCTGGGAGGCTCTCCAGTGAGAGACCAGTCTCCCAGATCCTGTCCACTCCCCCCAGTGAAGTGGCCGGTCTGAGGGCTTGATGACATGATTTGCGGTGAACCATGTCTTCATGGCCACACCAATACCGTACAATGCCACAAATATTGCACCTCCCACATTGATGGCTCTTGGAGATTATACTCCTTTCACACCACAAAAATAACCCAGTATTGACCCGGTATATTGCCGGGTCGACACGGGTCGCTGTGCGGTGTGAAAGGGGCCATGGTCGAATTCCCGAGTCGCCTGATCCGGTAATTCAAACTGGGAATCAAGCAGTGTTATTCCCAGGTGAAATACCGGGTCAGGTGCAGTGTGAAAGGGATGGTGGGTCGATTCGACCTGGGACCCGTTCACTGCATAGGGAGAGGCGGCGCGGAAATTATGTGATTTCCCAGCGCCGGCACCGCCCATGATATCAATATTGCCGGGTCGAGGTGGCAGTGTGCAAGGGTCCAATGTTGGGTCCCACCCGGGAAGGACCCTCTCCAATTCCCGAGTGGGACCCCGACATTGCGATGTGAAAGGTGTATTAGTGAAGCCACCCTACTTCATCAAATTGGTCCCTTGTGGCCAGTCCCTACACTGACTCACAAAAACATGAGAACGGCTCGCATCCTTTGTCGCCAGCTATCACACAGATTTTAAAACAGACAGAACCTTACCCAAGCATACTGATTAATGGGCACCTGGGGAATTAGCTGGCAAGAATTGGGAAAATGGGGTGCGAGAGAAAATATGATGGTATTATAAACAATAAGCTTTAATCCACAGCATTCCGTTATCTACCATGCCTGAAGTAAAGTGTTAGGGTCTCCTGCCCTGTGCTGCCACGTCATCATGGCAACCGGGAGACAAGTGCTAGTGGAGTAACCTGAGCGCAGCTGATACTCCGGTTCGGGTCTTTTGCTGTGCAGTGGTTATAGGCTCTGTGCACAGCAGGGGATCCGGTGCTGGTTTTTGTGCTCACAGTCTGTGAGGTCTGAGTGGGGCGTGGACAGCACCTGCTTTATAAGGCCTCTTTTCAGAGTAAGCAGATGCTGCTGAATCTTTGTTGGTTAGTCAGTTCATGAAAGTTAGCCAGTACTGTGTAGCTTTGTATTTGTTTGTTGCTTACTGCAAATAGGCCTGGGGATTTGGTATTACACTCTGCCAATCCAGACCTAGCAGTAAGACTGGAGTCAGTCGTTTAGCTTGCTGGGGTTCTGTTTCTACTCTGTGAACTTAGCAAGTTTGCGGCTGTATTCTAAGACTTGCCTGCCTAAATCCTGTCTCACTGTGCTAGGTGTCAGGGGTCAGTTTAGTGGCAGTAAGCTAAAACCTGTGCACTGCAAGTGAGAATTAGGATTGTGGAGATTCTCCTTGTGTCTATCATTCCATCTCTGACCAAGGAGTTTACTGCCACACCCGTTGGTAACCCTTTAGGGTTTTGCTGTTGCCCTTAGCAACAGCATTTCGGGTTCTCTACGTATTAAAACACAACATCTTGCTTTTCCATCTGTGCAGTTCTAATACAAGGGAGATACCCAGTTCCTTAGCCTCTGGGCTTCTCTGTTCACTTTGTGTGTATTTTGTTACCCTATCACCTTCTGTGTACGTTATGTCATATTCCCCAGTTTGTCTGTGAGTCCATTTGTTTCGCATAACAGTTCAAACACCAGTACATTCCTGCAGACACTGGAGTGCATAACAGTTCTGACACCAGTACTTTCCTGCAGGCACTGGTGTGCATAACATATTCAGCAGCCCAATACTCCTGTTGAAATTTTGTGGGAATATGGAGCATACCCCTCAAAATACGTTGCAACAGGTGGTCGATCAGGTGCAGGTCCTGACCCGACAATTTAATGATTTGTCCATTAAAATGCACACCTCCCAGGCTGCTGGCGGAGCTCCCGCAGCAGCAGCACCTGCAGGGGTTAAGGAGCCGAAAGTAAATCTCCCGGATCGTTTTTCTGGAGATCGCTCGCAGTTCTTTTGTTTCAAGGAGAGCTGCAAGCTATACTTCCGGCTTAGGCCTCAGTCTTCTGGGTCGGAGATTCAGCGGGTGGGCATAGTGATTTCCTTGCTACAAGGAGACCCACAGGTCTGGGCATATTGGTTGCAGCCTGACTGTCCGTCGCTTAAAAGTGTTGATGCTTTTTTTACGGCACTGGGCATGTTGTATGATGACCCTGACAAGACGGCCTCAGCCGAGGCTCAGATTTCGATCCTTAAGCAAGGGCGAAGGCCAGTTGAGGTTTACTGTACGGAGTTTCGGAGGTTGGCCCATGATACCCAGTGGAATGACCCAGCCCTGAGACACCAGTACCGAAGAGGTCTTTCTAACCAGATAAAGGACCAACTGGTACAATATCCCTTGCCTGATAGCTTGGATCAGCTCATGCAGTTATCCATCCGGGTGGATAGACGGCTGAGAGAGCGTAGGCTTGAAAGGGAGACTGAGATTTCCTTCCTTCCCAAGGGAACCTCGGACTCTGAGGAATTTTCTGAGGAGCCTATGCAGATTGGGGCTACCCGCCTCTCCTCGCGTGAGAAGACGCGGAGGAGACAGCAGGGGTTGTGTTTGTACTGTGGGAATAAAGGTCATGTGGTAGTATCATGCCCAGAAAAGCCGGAAAACTTCAGGGCCTGAGGGTGATGGGAAATATCCTGTCAGGCCAGAAGTCAGAATTTCCCAAGAAGACTTTTATCATTCCGGTGACCTTGAAGATCCTCGGTCAAACTGTCAAGACTGAGGCCTTTGTGGACAGTGGGGCCGACGGGGTTTTTATGGACCGCCAATTCGCCCTGAAACACTCTGTTCCCTTAGTACCCTTGGCATCGGAAATTGAGATTTGTGGGTTAAACGGGGAACCATTATCCCAAGGTAAAATTACCTCTTGCACTAGCCAGATTTCTTTGTTTATTGGAGCCACACACTCTGAAAAATTGTCCTTTTATGTGACTGTCTGTACTTTTGCCCCATTGGTGTTGGGGTTACCCTGGTTAAGGGCCCACAATCCTCAATTTGACTGGGTCTCTGGGGAGATTCTTAGTTGGGGTACTGATTGTTTCAGGAGTTGCTTGAGCCTTCCAGTCAGGCTCTCGCAGCTAAATTTGCCAGGATTGCCAGGGTGTTATGCAGATTTTGCGGACGTGTTCTCCAAAAAAGTTGCAGAGGTACTACCTCCCCATCGCCCCTATGACTGTGCCATTGATTTGTTGCCAAATGCTAAGCTTCCCAAGAGCAGGTTGTACTCCCTGTCACGTCCTGAGACTCAGGCTATGGCAGAGTACATTCAGGAGAACTTGGCTAAGGGATTTATCAGACCTTCACAGTCTCCAGTTGGGTCGCGGTTCTTCTTCGTGGGTAAAAAGGACGGTTCGTTGCGACCCTGCATCGACTTCAGGGAATTGAACCGTATCACAATTAAAAACTCATACCCACTGCCTCTCATTTCGGTCTTGTTTGACCAGCTTCGTACTGCCACCATTTTTTCTAAGATTGACCTACGCGGTGCGTACAATCTAATCCGAATAAGAGAGGGGGATGAATGGAAGACTGCCTTTAATACCCACTCAGGGCATTATGAATATTTGGTGATGCCTTTTGGGCTCTGTAATGCCCCGGCAGTCTTCCAGGATTTCATGAATGATGTGCTCAGGGAATATTTGGATAGATTCTTAGTTGTATACTTAGATGACATCCTAATCTTCTCCCATTCCCTGGAGGAACATCGGAAGCATGTACGCTTAGTCCTCCAGAAACTCAGAGACCACCGGCTTGGGGCGAAGCTGGAGAAGTGCGAATTTGAAGTTCAGCAAATCGCATTTCTAGGATATATTATCTCCCCAGAAGGTTTCCAAATGGAGGGTTCCAAGGTACAGGCAGTCCTGGATTGGGTGCAGCCCACTAGTTTGAAGGCGCTTCAGCGTTTCCTGGGCTTTGCGAATTTTTATAGACGATTTATCGCTGGATTTTCGTCTATAGTGGCGCCCTTGGTGGCACTCACTAAGAAAGGGGCGGATGTTGCTCACTGGTCTTGTGAGGCTAAAGCGGCTTTTGCCCGTCTCAAAAGGGCATTTGTTTCGGCCAAGGTGCTGCGACACCCAGATCCAGAGCGTCCTTTTGTGGTGGAGGTGGATGCCTCTGAGATGGGTATTGGGGCAGTGCTTTCTCAGATGGGAGTGTCTGATAATCGCCTTCATCCCTGTGCTTACTTTTCCCGTAAATTTTCGCCTGCCGAGATGAATTATGACGTGGGTAACCGGGAATTGTTGGCTATTAAGGATGCACTCGAGGAGTGGAGACACTGGCTTGAGGGGGCTAAGTTTGTGGTCTCAATTCTCACTGACCATAAGAATCTGGCATATTTAGAGTCAGCGAAGCGTCTCAATGCCAGGCAGGCACGATGGGCTTTGTTTTTTGCTCGCTTTAATTTTTTGATAACATATCGCCCTGGGTCAAAAAACATCAAGGCTGATGCGCTCTCGCGGAGTTTTGCTCCAATCCAGGAGACCACCGAGGAGCCGTTGCCCATTGTTTCCCCATCATGTATTAAAGTGGGCATTACCCAGGACCTCTTATCATTAGTCCTTAGAGCACAGGAGCAGGCTCCTCCAGACCTTCCGGTAGGTCTTTTGTTTGTGCCTCCTAGGTTAAGACAGCGAGTGTTTCTGGAATTCCATGCCAAGAAGTCGGCAGGTCACCCGGGTATTGCCAGAACTCGGGAGTTGCTATCTAGGGCGGTGTGGTGGCCCTCGGTGGCTAAGGATGTGGATCAGTGGGTTCGGGCATGTGACATCTGTGCCCGAAATAAGACTCCTAGAGGGGTTCCTGTTGGCCCATTACATCCACTCTCTATCCCATCTAAGCCATGGACCCACATTTCAATGGATTTTGTGGTGGACTTGCCCAAATCCTCGGGGATGACAGCCATCTGGGTTGTCGTTGACAGGTTTTCGAAGATGGCGCACTTCGTTCCACTGGTTGGGCTGCCATCGGCCAGACGCCTGTCTGAATTATTTATGCTGCATGTTGTGCGTCTCCACGGGTTGCCACTTGATGTGGTCTCTGACCGCGGATCCCAGTTTGTGGCCAAATTCTGGAGGGCATTTTGTTCCGATCTCCAGATTTCTGTCAGCTTGTCGTCAGGCTACCATCCGCAGTCTAATGGGCAGACTGAAAGGGTGAACCAGTCCTTGGAGCAGTTCCTCAGGTGTTATGTCTCCAAGTGTCAGACTGACTGGGTTGCTCATCTGTCCATGGCGGAGTTTGCCTATAACAACGCGGCTCACTCTGCTACAGGGATCTCTCCCTTCCTTTGTGTGTATGGGCATCATCCTAAGGCCAATTCTTTTGACCCCCTGGACTCCACGCCTGGTGGTTCCTCTGTGGTTTCGGTCCTTAGAGGTATTTGGCGGAAAGTGAAGAAAGCCCTTGTGTCTGTGTCATTAGTGACCAAAAGGGTTTTTGATAAGCGGAAAAGACCCTGCAGCTTCAAATTAGGAGACTTCGTCTGGTTGTCTACCAAGAATTTGAAGTTGAGACAGCCATCTCATAAGTTAGGCCCCCGGTTCATCGGCCCTTATAAGATCACCAGGGTTATCAATCCGGTGGCATTTCAGTTAGATCTGCCCCGTTCTTTGGGTATCAATAAAACATTTCATTGTTCCCTTTTAAAACGGGCGATTAGTAATCCTTCTTCCAGTGGAAGACCTTCCCCTCTTCTGATACGTGGCCAGAGGGAGTTTGTTGTTGAAAGGATTCTTGACTCCAAGGTGGTTCGGGGTCGGCTGTCATTTTTGGTGCACTGGAAGGGGTATGGCCCGGAGGAGCGGTCGTGGGTGCGCAGTTGTGATCTTCATGCCCCCAGACTGATACGCTCTTTCTTCTCGCAGTTCCCCGATAAACCCGGTGGTAGGGGTTCTTTGACCCCTCGTCAGAGGGGGGGTACTGTTAGGGTCTCCTGCCCTGTGCTGCCACGTCATCATGGCAACCGGGAGACAAGTGCTAGTGGAGTAACCTGAGCGCAGCTGATACTCCGGTTCGGGTCTTTTGCTGTGCAGTGGTTATAGGCTCTGTGCACAGCAGGGGATCCGGTGCTGGTTTTTGTGCTCACAGTCTGTGAGGTCTGAGTGGGGCGTGGACAGCACCTGCTTTATAAGGCCTCTTTTCAGAGTAAGCAGATGCTGCTGAATCTTTGTTGGTTAGTCAGTTCATGAAAGTTAGCCAGTACTGTGTAGCTTTGTATTTGTTTGTTGCTTACTGCAAATAGGCCTGGGGATTTGGTATTACACTCTGCCAATCCAGACCTAGCAGTAAGACTGGAGTCAGTCGTTTAGCTTGCTGGGGTTCTGTTTCTACTCTGTGAACTTAGCAAGTTTGCGGCTGTATTCTAAGACTTGCCTGCCTAAATCCTGTCTCACTGTGCTAGGTGTCAGGGGTCAGTTTAGTGGCAGTAAGCTAAAACCTGTGCACTGCAAGTGAGAATTAGGATTGTGGAGATTCTCCTTGTGTCTATCATTCCATCTCTGACCAAGGAGTTTACTGCCACACCCGTTGGTAACCCTTTAGGGTTTTGCTGTTGCCCTTAGCAACAGCATTTCGGGTTCTCTACGTATTAAAACACAACATCTTGCTTTTCCATCTGTGCAGTTCTAATACAAGGGAGATACCCAGTTCCTTAGCCTCTGGGCTTCTCTGTTCACTTTGTGTGTATTTTGTTACCCTATCACCTTCTGTGTACGTTATGTCATATTCCCCAGTTTGTCTGTGAGTCCATTTGTTTCGCATAACAGTTCAAACACCAGTACATTCCTGCAGACACTGGAGTGCATAACAGTTCTGACACCAGTACTTTCCTGCAGGCACTGGTGTGCATAACATATTCAGCAGCCCAATACTCCTGTTGAAATTTTGTGGGAATATGGAGCATACCCCTCAAAATACGTTGCAACAGGTGGTCGATCAGGTGCAGGTCCTGACCCGACAATTTAATGATTTGTCCATTAAAATGCACACCTCCCAGGCTGCTGGCGGAGCTCCCGCAGCAGCAGCACCTGCAGGGGTTAAGGAGCCGAAAGTAAATCTCCCGGATCGTTTTTCTGGAGATCGCTCGCAGTTCTTTTGTTTCAAGGAGAGCTGCAAGCTATACTTCCGGCTTAGGCCTCAGTCTTCTGGGTCGGAGATTCAGCGGGTGGGCATAGTGATTTCCTTGCTACAAGGAGACCCACAGGTCTGGGCATATTGGTTGCAGCCTGACTGTCCGTCGCTTAAAAGTGTTGATGCTTTTTTTACGGCACTGGGCATGTTGTATGATGACCCTGACAAGACGGCCTCAGCCGAGGCTCAGATTTCGATCCTTAAGCAAGGGCGAAGGCCAGTTGAGGTTTACTGTACGGAGTTTCGGAGGTTGGCCCATGATACCCAGTGGAATGACCCAGCCCTGAGACACCAGTATGCTATTATGCTATCCTAACTACTGGCTCTGGTACACATAAATATTATCTTTGAATAGCAATTGTCAAGTACTAACTATGGTGGTCATTCCGAGTTGTTCGCTCATTGCCGTTTTTCGCAACGGAGCGATTAGGTGAAAAATGGTACGCAGCGCGCATGCGTTCAGTAATTTAACACAAAACTTTGGAGATTTGCACAAGCTCAAGCAACGTTTTTTCATCGCTCGAGTGATCGTAGTGTGATTGACAGGAAGTGGGTGTTTCTGGGCGGAAGCTGGCCGTTTTCAGGGAGTGTGCTAAAAAAACGCAGGCGTTCCAGGTAAAAACGCAGGAGTGGCTGGAGAAACGGGGGAGTGGCTGGCCGAACGCAGGGCGTGTTTGTGACGTCAAACCAGGAACTAAACGGACTGAGGTGATTGCAATCTAGGAGTAGGTCTGGAGCTACTCAGAAACTGCAAGGAATTATTTAGTAGCAGTTCTGCTAATCTTTCGTTCGTTATACTGCTAAACCAAGATACACTCCCAGAGGGCGGCGGCCTAGCGTTTGCAATGCTGCTAAAACGAGTTTTATGGTAAGAACTTACCTTTGTTAAAACTCTTTCTGCGAGGTACACTGGGCTCCACAAGGAGAGACATTGGGGTGTAGAGTAGGATCTTGATCCGAGGCACCAACAGGCTCAAAAGCTTTGACTGTTCCCAAGATGCTATAACCCCGCCTCCCTGCACAGGAGCTCAGTTTTTAGTTAACCAGCCCAATGCAGTAGCAGGAAAGTAAAATGATTGATGTCTAAAATTAATAAATACACAATCCAAAAGAATAAGTCTTGGAGTCTGAAGAGGAATGAGGTTTCTCTTGATGGATGGCTTTGGTACCATAAAAAGCTTTGAGACTCAATTCTTTTTGTCTATTTTTATGTATTTAACAGATGATTATGTGACACATATACAAATGACTAATCATGGCAATCTGTAATACCCCATCACACTGCCTGAGGCGGATCGCACTCAGGAGCCTGACACGGGAGATTGCAGGGTGCGACCCGCCTCAGGCGCTTTTCACACCACAGTTAGCAGCCCGACATATTGCCGATTGCTGACGTCAGCAGTGACGTGGCGTGGGCGGCGCTTGGAGATCACATGATCTCCAAGCGCCGCCCTTACATAGAGAGTGAACGGGAAACGTGTCGCATTGACCCGGCTCCCGTTCACACCGCACATGAACACAGGTTATGCGCGCTCATGTGCCAAAAACCCGTGTTCAGAGGTGCTGGTATGAAAGGGGTAGAAGAGAGAACTTGAGGACAAACTTAGTGTTGTCTTATCAGTTTTTTTTCTCAGCAGAACATCATTTCTTGGTGAAGAAAACTAAAATTGATTCTTTATGGCTGTGCTAACCACTTTATACAAAGCATTAACTTTTCAAAAGATAGAAAGCATTAGTGTGACGCTTTATGCTAAAGCAGCAAAAAAACATATCTTTAGTATGTAAGGTCTCAGGTGCAGGGCCCTTCATCCTCTGGTTCATCTACCACACTATCCTTGCTTTCCCTGCTCCTTGTTTCCTTGTCCCCTTCAGCAACTCTAAATCTGTGTGCTTGCCCTTCATTGGGTACGGTCTCATTGCATCCCTCCCAACATTGTTAAACTGGAAATCGGGATCTTCCAAGTACCGGAGGCATGTGTGTTTCGAAAAGGAGGTGGGGCCTCATCGGAAGGGGTGGAGCCTAGTGGCAAACCCCCATTTGCCTCACATTGGAGGCGTCCCCAGCACTCTTCAACATACTGGGCTGTCTCTAGAGCTCTCCCTTCACTGTGAATAGATGCCATGCACATCACACGGTATCTATTCACCTGCTGCAAGCTGCAGTGACGTTGCATCCCACAACCTTTTCCCCTCCCGTGAGACACTGGGAAGGGCGGTGGGACAGTCCCAGAAAAACATGACTGTTCTGCCGCCAGCAGGACAGTTGGGAAGTATGCCATTAAGTGTTAAACTGCCACAGGGATCCCGGCGCCTGGGATTAGTAGTGCGGAGATCGTTGCTCTCCTAATCTCAGCTCTGGAGTAGGCCCTGAAGCTGCGGCCTCGATTTATTGATTAGAGATATTACTTTTATCGCGGCCGCTGCTGCATCACCGCGCCTGAGTCCTGCCGACCCTTAGCTGTCTTATACCCCTCTAGAATATTACCTTGGGCTGACAATGATGATTGCAGGTCCCGCTGCCTCTGTCTGGTGAGCCAGCTCTGGGATGGGACCCTTAGCCCGTGTGATCTACGGCTGCATGTTATCAGCCCTGAAGTGTCTGGCAACCCTTGATTAAAAGCTGCCGTGATAGCACTAGGCAAAATTTTTGGATTGAAAATGGTAAAGAAATATGCCCGCTGTTGGTTTTAACCAGGTCCAGCGCTCAGCAAAGGGATGCAAAGCAGGGAGGCGCCAAGTGGGAGAAGCGCTCTCCCTGCTCTGCAACCCTGCTAATGTCCCCTCCCTTTTGCTGCCGGCTGCACCTGTCACACTGTATGACAGGCAGTGGTGCCGGTAGCCTGAATTTAGCGTCCATCCCCATCAGTCAGGGGTTCTCAAACTCGGTCCTCAGGGGCGCACACAGTGCATGTTTTGCAGGTCTCCTCACAGAATCACAAGTGAAATAATTAGCTCCACCTGTGGACCTTTTAAAATGTGTCTGTGAGTAATTAATACACCTGTGTGTGCACTTGCTGGGTTACCTGCAAAACATGCACTGTGTGCGCCCCTGATGACCGAGTTTGAGAACCCCTGCCATCAGTGATCAGGGACTGAAGGAGCAGAGTTTCACAGGACTGAGGTTGCGGAGCTACACAGGACCAGGGCTGCTGTGTGTCAGAGGGTGAGGATGAGCTGCTACAGATCTGGTCAGTGGAGTGGAGGGAAAGAGAGAAAGTGTGGGTGTTTATTATGTGTATAAGCAGTGCTACTACTGTGGGCATTATATATATAAGTGGCGCTACTACTGTGGGCATTATGCATATAAGCGGCACTACTACCAGGCCATTATGCATATAAGGGGTGATACTACCGTGGGAATTATGCATGTAAGGGGCGCTACTACAGTGGACATTATTTTTATAAGAGGCGCTACTACTGTGGGCATTATGTGTATAAGCAGCGCTACTACCGTGGGCATTATGCTTATAAGCCGCGTTACTACTGTGGGCATTATGTATATAACCAGCACTACTGCCATTGGCATTATGCATATAAGCAGTGCTACTACCATGGGCATTATGTGTATACGGTGCACTACTACTGTTGGCATTATGTGTATAAGGGGTGCTACTAGTGTGGGCATTATATGTATAAGCAGTGCTACTACCGAGGGCATTATGCGTTTAAGCGACGCTACTATTGTGGGCATTATGCGTATAAGCTGCGCTACTACCGTGGGCATTATGTGTATAAGACTCGCTACTACTGTGGGTATCATGTGTATAAGTGGCGCTACTACTGTGGGTATTATGTGCATAAGGGGCACTACTACTGTGGGCATTATGTGTATAAGAGGCCCTACTAGTGGCGGCATTGTGTGTATAAGGGGCGCTATTACTGTGGGTATTATGTATATGGGGCGCTGTTGCTGTGATCATTATGTTCATAAGGGGCGCTACTACTGTGGCATTATGTGCATAAGCAGTGCTACTACCATGGGCATTATGTGTATAAGGGGCACTACTACTGTGGGCATTATGTGTATAAGGGGTGCTACAAACATGGGTATTATGTGTATGAGGGGCACTACTAATCTAGTGGGGGCATTGTGTGTATAAGGGTCGCTATTACTGTGGGTATTATGTATAAAGGGCACTGCTGCTGTGAGTATTATGTGCATAAGGGGAGCTACTACTGTGGGCATTATGTGCATAATAGGCGCTACTGTGGGCATTATGTGTATAAGCAGTGCTACTACTGTGGGCATTATGTGTTTAAGGGGCACTAATACTGTTGGCATTATGTGTATAAGGCACGCTACTACTGTGGCATTATGTGTACAAGCAGCGCTACTACTGTGGGCATTGTGTGTATAAGGGGCGCTACTACCATGGGCATTATGTGTATAATGGCACTACTACTGTGGGCATTATGTGTGTAAGCAGCACTATTAATGTGGACATTATGTGTAAACGCAGCACTTCTACTCTAAGCATTATCTGTGTAAGTAGCACTATTACTGTGGGCATTAGGGCTACTACTGTGTGTTGTAACATGAATAAGGGACACTACTATGTGGTGTAATATGAATCAAGGGCATTACATGCAGTGCAATGTATAAGATTGTGCTACTATGTGGTGTAATTTAAAATGGGGGTACTATTATGTGGCCACGCCCCCTTCCTTGTGAGACCACACCCCTTTCTTTCGGCATGTGCTCATTGACCCTTTTTGAAAGTATGGCAGGGCGCCGGTCTTAGTTTTACCTATATTAACCACTAGCTGAAGCACCCAGTGTTGTCCGGCTTTAAATCTTCAAGTGATGAAGTTATCAGTGAGTTGGATGTAACTATCAACATGTGAAAAATAATTAAGAGCTTAGCAGCTCTTCCAACACACCCATGAGGTGGCTGCCCAATGTCGTTTTTTTTTTTTAGGTGGGGTGTCGCCAGTAGCCCTAATCCCCACTTATTGCTGTAGCTCACCTAGCCAACAGCAATCCACATAGTGAGCTCTTCAGCATGTCGCTGTTTCTAGACACTTCCACTTCTGGCCAAGATCTTGTATTACCATTCTGACAGCTTTACGGTAATATGTTTGATTTGCTCTCTGTAGTCCCTTCCACAAGTCTCTGTAGTCTGTCGAGGTGATCTCCTCATAAGGTATATATGCCTTCATAGCATTAATATACCTGACTGTGGCCCAGATATCTGAATATTCGACCAGATTTTCTACTGCATATAGCAGCATTGGCTTAAGCAGATGTTTCCTCGCCAACTTTTGATAAATAGCCTGTACGTATCTGGGGTCCTGCCAGTCACTGCCCTCTTCCAGCACCATGACCCTGCAGCCCAGGTGAGGAAGGCATCGGTTGAGACAGACTACTGCAGCAGTCACAATGTCCATGTCCTGGTTGCCAAGTTTGATCATCATTAGTGAGAGGACCGGTTCTGTAATCAGCCTCTTGATGGGACTCCATGGGAACACGCGATATCTGTTAACTATTTCTCCAAATAGTACCATTGATAGCAGTTGTATGTCGTGGTGGCCAGAGTCCATAAATCTTATGATGTAGGGGAGGACTTTGTCATACTTCTTCCATGTCTTATGATGACGCATCTGTATTACTGCCAGTAATGTTTTTAGCAGCATGGGAACCAGTTCCATGTTTGCCAATTGGATTTTTTGCAGAATAGCTGTTATAAATACATTTCTGTACCTCATGGCCTGGTCTGGTGATCCCCTGGTGGAATTTGTGATGCCTTCAAGTATTTTCATGCAAATGTTGTTATCAATGTCATCCAACATGCGTAACATCTCCTTAATGATGACATCATAAAAGTGTCCAGTAATACAATCTGGATAACTCAGTAGTGCTGCACAAATAATGGTGATGGTCATTTTGTTGTGGATGATGCTAGATTTCCACAAAGGCATCAGATGATTAAAATTGTCCTTCCAGCGCTCGGTCTGCACAAGCCATTTAACATAGTCATTGGCAGATCTGCACTGTGAGAACGCTGCATCAGTTTGAGTTGGCTGATGGAATTTGCCTGTTCCATAAGGAAGAAGTGGTGTTCCTCTTTTCTCTGTACCCAACATAGATGTTGTAGATGAATCATCCAGCAGAGACTGTACTTGTACTGTGGCGGCCAGTATTATATCCTGATTATCAGTATTAGGCCTGCTTTGTGTTTCCCAGGTATTCAGTAGGGCGCAGGCTCTGGTGAAATGTCCCTTTATTCCTGGCTCTAGCACAGCAGCAGATTTCATGGCCAGCGCAGCATTGTGTATCATTATAGCCAGAGATCTCTGTGTGCTGGGATCAGTTGCAGATTCCATGAAAGAATATATCCCAGGCAACATATAACTCAGGAAATTAAGTGGCACGCTTGTATAGGATATTACAGCTGCCAGTGTGGTAAGTGCTGAAAGCGGAGGGGGGCACGAGGACGCCTGTATACAGGTCTGCAGCTCCCAGATGGTAATCAGCGTGTACTTATTGGCTAAAAGGTAGAGGACTTTACTTGCTGCAAGCCAAGGAGCATCTCTCTCCATCTGGTCGGCCTCTACCATGGAGCTTAGGACGATGGGCACTGTGTGCTCCGTAAACAGGTCAGCTGCGTCCTTCCTTATTTCTAATACGTTGCAAAAAAAGTCCAGGATTATCTGCCCCTCGTAACTGGACAGCCCCTTGCAACGTAGGACCTCACTTAGCATATCGATGGTAAGGATAAGTTTCTCAGATGCCATCTTGTCAATGATCTCAGGCAAACATTCCCTTAACAGTGGGGAATAGAAGATCTTAAGCAGCTGAAGATCATTCTCCATCTTTTGGATAAATATCCTGGAGGGTGACATGATGGGTAATTTCTTCTGATCTTCTCGCAGAATCACATCCGAAGTTAGACGGACTCTATGCGTAGTGTTTTAAAAACGGTAAGATAGACTTACCAGTCGTAATCCAAATATAAATCACGAAATACTCAGAGAATAGCGCTGTGGGATAAACTATCACCACAAATGGCCAGCCACTGACTAGCTAGCCTTTACATAGGGCTGTGTGCCTTTATGACATCACTATGAGCTCATAGGCCTGTGTGCCATTATGACATCACTGTGAGCTCGTAGGGTACACATTCCTGTTTAGCATGTGAACCATTTTCATAGAGTTACTGTGTGACTGAGTTGACATGCAGGCTTTGTAATACAAGATCAGGGACGTAAGCCAGCATATTACCCAAGTGTAGTAAAAACAATTGTTAGGGAAGAAAAATGTCGATAAAGGTTTGAAAAACTGCTGGAGCACTGAATAAACTGGATGGAATTGCTGAATATTTGTAGTTGTCCTTTGTATTGTGTTGAATGGAATCTTCCTCGCATTCATTTTCTCAATACAAATGGTTATATCATGTAACTCATAGCTCAGACTTGGTGAAACAGCAGCACCCTGGATGTGATCAAAAGGCTGAGAGATTGGAGGAAGTGGGTTTTTGATTTGTGATTTCACAAAGAACCCTCTAGATGATAATAAAACCCTAAAATCTGGATCTAGTTGAGGTGGATTTGAAGTGGATTTTCTAATAAAGTATTTTCTAAAGTCTAATGCAGTAACACATGACCATAGTTCCAAATATATAAAGATGATATAACACAGCTAGGTGGTAGGGTCGTATAAGGGTATCATATCCATGACCCATCTGTACAGTCTGTGTTACATCTAGCGCAGACATCAGGGCATGGAAAGAGAAGACCTTTACAAGTGAGGGTAAAGATGCTGAAAGGTGTAACTCATTTGCTGCTAACTATATCGTAAGAATATATTTGACTTCTACCAAGAAGGTAATAGTGTACAGTAGGTTAAAACCAAAATTAGAATTTGTATGTAGGGAAAATGGACCTAATTCAGATGATTGACATGCGGCCATTAGAGGGCAGGGAAGGGGCAGTGATGGCCAGCATTGCTGAAAACTGGGGCATCTCGACCCTGCTTTCTGGGCATGGTGAAGCCAATGGCTGCGTCCTTCCACACAGTGTCACTGGCTTCAGCAGTATTACTTCCCCAGTTATCCTGAGTAACATGAGGGTTACTCAGATGATCAGATGCTGCATACTCGGACGCAGCAGCTGATCACAGAAGCCGGCATGAGGTGTCTATAGACACAAGACGCCCCCTGCGGCATTAGCATCTTTTAGCAGAGCCACTGCGTCTATCTCTGAATCTGGCTCAATGTTACTGTTGCCAAAATGTGCTGGATTTAAGGCAACAAAGAGAGAATACGTTCACCTTATGCAGGGGCAAATACGAACCACTTTGCCCGTCTAGTCTGACCTAAACACATGTACACGCACACACTTACACACTAGGGATACTTTTTGTCCTGAGCCAATTAACCTATCAGTATAATTTTGGATTGTTGCAGGAAACCTACGCAAGCACAGGGAGAATATACAAACTTCACACCATTAGGGCCATGGTGGGAATCGAACCCATGACCTCAGTGCTTAGAATGAACCCTCCTGAAGTAATATGTGTCAGTTGGTTGTTGCACATGATGCTATCTGAATCGTACCATGGAAATGGTTCTAAGTTACATGCAAACTTTGCCTGTGTGCAGAATATACACTGGAATGGGTGCAGATGCAATGCGTACATGACTACTCTCTGGGAGGCTCTCCAGTGAGAGACCAGTCTCCCAGATCCTGTCCACTCCCCCCAGTGAAGTGGCCGGTCTGAGGGCTTGATGACATGATTTGCGGTGAACCATGTCTTCATGGCCACACCAATACCGTACAATGCCACAAATATTGCACCTCCCACATTGATGGCTCTTGGAGATTATACTCCTTTCACACCACAAAAATAACCCAGTATTGACCCGGTATATTGCCGGGTCGACACGGGTCGCTGTGCGGTGTGAAAGGGGCCATGGTCGAATTCCCGAGTCGCCTGATCCGGTAATTCAAACTGGGAATCAAGCAGTGTTATTCCCAGGTGAAATACCGGGTCAGGTGCAGTGTGAAAGGGATGGTGGGTCGATTCGACCTGGGACCCGTTCACTGCATAGGGAGAGGCGGCGCGGAAATTATGTGATTTCCCAGCGCCGGCACCGCCCATGATATCAATATTGCCGGGTCGAGGTGGCAGTGTGCAAGGGTCCAATGTTGGGTCCCACCCGGGAAGGACCCTCTCCAATTCCCGAGTGGGACCCCGACATTGCGATGTGAAAGGTGTATTAGTGAAGCCACCCTACTTCATCAAATTGGTCCTATTGATTTATGGAATCATATTTATGAATATTAATATTTATTCTATCATATATGGTATTTAATATATGGATATATTTTAATTAATATGCGTTTATCATATATATCTGCAAATATATTATGTCAGGCTTACTAAGTGGCTGATAAATATATGCAGTCCTTATATATATATATATATGACTTTAAGATTCCTTAAAGAGAGTTCAAGCTTGAATATTACCGCTCTTTTTATATGATTCTTTATTTACAGGCAGATCAAATCGTACAGAATAAGATATACACAGTAGTGATATATATACTAATGATTATATTAAGCTTCCTTCGTTACATAACATAAAACAACATGACATAAGTTTCACAAACAGTTTCAATTGCTAACATAAAATGTATACTTGCAAGTTAAAGATTGCCATCCCAAGAATCATTCCTTCTGCATGTTCTCCATGACTTCTCCTCCTGACTGACTTCCTTCCTTCTCCTTCTCCTTCCTCCTTTCTTCCTTGTCAAAGTCAGAAAAATATCTCTATGCACACTACCATATTTGCACCTCACACAGGTCCGTGCTGCGCATGCGTACGCTCTCCCGTACGTGCGCATACTCACAGTCGCGGGCACCCGCAGGCGCACGGTATGCGTATTTACGGTAGAGTTTATGTGATCGTAGCGTGCGACTCAATCATTACATATTTTCACTATATAATGTATTTTTTAGATCATGGTCCCTTTGATAGATTCTGAAAGTTTGGTTAATATAGAATGTTCATGAACAGAGAAATCCCTCTTTGTTTGATACGAAGGGTCAGACAGGAGTAATACAGTGGTGTTTAGTATCCATCGGAAGAATATTTAATTAGAAATATTCCGGTGTTGGTTTGAAGCAGATCAATCGCTCGTGCGAATAGTTATGGACATAAGAAGTTTATGAACATTTACTTTATTTGCACTTTATTACCCATGCGGCGGGAAACCCAGTTTCCCTCCCACCTGAGCTGTTGGAAATAGTCACAGCCCACCTGTATGAATCAACCTATGACCTTTTGTTATAATGCGAGGAGGAATTCCTGTGTCCAATGAACAATGAGATTGTAGGGACCATTGAATTGCATTGTGTGTGGGGCATAAATAGAAAGGCCGATCACATCCAGCTCTCACTCTTCAACGGTTATCATTGCTGAAAATCGGGAGCTGGATGTCCAGAGGCGCATGCGATCGTTTCCTTTGTGCGTAAGTTTTTCTCCGTAATCATACTGTTTCTCTCTTGTTATTATGGGCCATATCTTTCTCTCTCTTCTCTTTCTCTCATTTTTCTCTTAAACTTAATTGTATTGTATTTACTGTGTAGTTACCTGGTTAGTTAGTCTATGTTATATTGTAGTGTATGATTTGTATTTGTATTAAGTCTTTTGCAAGTATATCATTCAAAATATATATATTAGGCGTTGGACCCTAAGCCCAGGTATCTGTGTATTTCTTATAGAGTTAAGTATTCTCAGAGCGTCGGTGACGCTCAAACTGCTTTTAAGCTAGTAAGGTTATACTGTGTTGCATTTACACCATATCACTACACAAAGGGTTTACTGCATAATACACTGTTTATGGTTTAGATATAAAGGTTTTACATTGTGAGCGTATGCGCCGCTGGTGATCTCCTCGTGGTCTCGAGCGGTCGCATCGCTATAGCGAATCATTACGGTAGTCGGCAGCCAATAGCGTGCCTGCCAGTGATCTCTTGGCCGTGAGCGAACGTAACGCTTGAGCGTCTCGACCACGGCTAAGCGATTGTTACGCAACGTGCGTACCCTTACGGTACTTCATACGTAGTTAGCGTACAGTGTTCTTAGACCTCATAAAGGGTATTATATAAGATAAATAATCTGCTTTAACAATTGCGGGCTCGTCCTGTCCTTCACATATCTGCACTAGGTAATTACAGCAGACATTATCCAGCAGCAAAGGGCGGGAGATCATATTCCTCGTAGTGCTGTTTGGATAAGCGTCTGCTTCTCTTAGTAAAGGGTGCTGAAGGAATCCGGGAACCGGAGGTAAGAACAACACGCTAGTCTCTTTTAAAACTGTTTATTTTTCTGTCTTGCGTACACACGCACGCATATCTGCATTTCTTTTCATTCGTGTATTTTCGTATATCACTCTCCTGTTTGCTATTATATAATTGATAAACGTGCTGAGAGAGATTTGCCGCTATTTCAAAGTGTAAAAGTAAAGGTAATATATTTAAAGTATAGACAAACACACAGCTCTGCCTGAGAGACAAGGCGAAGTCAGTGTGGTGCGCGGTAGATGATCAAGGATCATCTACATTGATAAACGTATAAATTGTGTTACGGTGGATCTTTATTTTGCGTACACGTGTCTCTAACAAAGGACTGAGACTTGCGTACGCAAACCAAAGGCCGACGCACGCAGCGTATATCACGCAGCGGAGCGTCCGGGTACGCCCACGTAACTCAAATCACAAGTTTTTTTTTTTTTCTTCGCTTCTCAACGCGATAAATAGCGCAACGCGGTAAATAACGCAAGGCGATAAATCGCACAAATTTATTTTAAATTCGAAATTTAAATTAATAGATCCTTCTCCTAATTTGTAACACATCTGGTCTAAAGAGAAATTTCTGCGCAGAAATAGAAATAGAAACAAAAGTGTACATGTGGTGAGTGAGTGTGTTGTATACAATTTTACAGGTTGAACCACAAGAAAAGTCGAGTTCTCGTGAGGTACATGCGTGTAAGTGACGTACATGGTGGCTAGGGAGGCATCCCTGGTTAAAACATACAATTTGAGCATTAGAGTGTAGCAGACCAGGAGGTCATACTGTAACAGACCAGGAGGTCATAGCAGACCAACAGGTTCAGGTACAGCAGACAAGGAAGTCCGCTATACAGTCCACAGGCACAACACCAAGAAAGGGTTGGTGCAACACCCATATAGGCCATACAAGCTCTGGCTGAAGGAATTCGCAGCCGCAATTTTCGATTCCACTGGTCGCTCCGTACATAAGATTAGTTGCTTATGTGCTGAACGATTGTACCGCACGTAATTGTGTACATTAGTAAACCTGACCGGTACTATTTGTGTACGAAGGTCATAAACGCTATTTGTACATTCTAACGTGATTTGTGTAATTTTTTTTATTTTAAGGGAAGTTCGCTGCTCACTCAGGAACTATCCAACAACCAATAGTTACTGGAAAGAGTAAGTGTTCTTCGGATCACCCTCACAGGTTCCAGTAAATAGAGGTTCAGGTCGCAGGGGCCCTGGGTCGAGTACGCCAGCACCATATCGGTGTGATCAGGTCGTATTGGTCGGCGTGGGCGAGTGAGTGGGGTACTCGGTAAACCGCCACCGTCAGCCTATTTTGAACATTTTGGTTTGCGTAAGGGTTGGCTGAATAAAGCAACACCTTCGAACTATGGGGGCCACTTGTTCAGGTAGGGGGCGATCAACCTCGGTTCGGGTTGATTCAGTGAACCGACCAGTTGGGTCGGCAAGGTACGTGATGTGTGAAAAATACGGTTCACACACAGAGGTTTTATGTGATGAATGGGAGAGAATGACGGTACATGACGGGGAGAAATTCCCAAGAGTAGGTAGCTTCAGCACAGAAGTGTTAACGAATTTAAGGAGAAGGATATGTCTCATTAAATCAGCAAAGAGACGAATCAAGCATTATGATTATTTGCAGTTGTGGCAACAGGAGGGTGACATACAGAGAGGATTGGCTCAGGCGGCGGGATCTGGCTCAATCAGAAAACTGATAGCCACGGCCCCACCGCCACCATATATATCGGGAGAGAAATTGGTTGCGGAGAATGACGCACTAAGGTGTAACACACAAACACTTAGCAACTGTGTAAATGTTAAAGATAATGTTAACCAATTAACCAATGCAAGTATTAACCCGTGCAAGTTGTACCCTGTTTTGAACTTTCCTCAGGAGTGTGATCAAGAAGACGAATCGGCAACAATTTCAGCGCTCTCTCTAGCAGCCACCATAGCAGAGACCACAGTAGGCACAGCTCCACCCACGAGATTAGTAACAAGGGCCCCTAGCGGAGGGATAGGTGAGGTCGTATCTACAGGTAAGTACGGCACCATACACTATGCTGAAGCCATTTCACCACAGGCTGTAGAACCCACACAGAGTGATATTGTTAGAGTTAATCCTGTTAGGGTAATAGCTGTTCCAAATGGGAAAACTGACACATCAGGAGTCACCCCTGTGAGGAACATTGCCATGTATAGCCCATTTTCCAGAATGGAATTAAGGACTGAATTCCCTGACCCTAGAAAATACTTAGTTGCCAGCCAAAAATACATCAGAGACCTAGGTAACACTGTAGAGCCCAACAACAAAGACTGGCAGATATTGCTGAGAGCATGTTTACCCTCCAATGTTGACGCAACTCAATTTTTAGCTGACTGTGGATTAGATCAGGATGTACCTCTTACAGATGTGTACAACAAAGACAATGTAAAAAGAATAAGCTTACAGTTAAAGGAGTATTTCCCAGCCGTAGTTAAATGGAACAAAATATTCTCCATTAAACAGAAGGAGTCAGAAACAGCAGCAGAGTATTTTCACAGAGCATTATCAGAAATGGCAAAATACACAGGCATAGAGGACATTAAAACAAACATAAACCATCGAGAAGTAGCAGTATCGGTACTGATGGATGGTTTAAAAGAATCATTAAAGACTAGGGTACAGACCACACAACCATGTTGGCGAGGTCTGTCTGTGGCTACTTTGAGAGAGGCTGTTATTGATCACGATAGGAACATCACCAGACACAGGGAACAACAAAGTGATAAGTTAATGGCAGTAAGTATACAGGCCCTGACCACAAAACAGCCTGTGTTAACATCACCAAACCCTGTGGGTAAGTCAAATGTGGTAACATGTTATTTTTGTCACAAACAGGGACACTTTGCACGAGACTGTAGATCGAGAAATGTACAAAAATCTTATCAACCCCCTAGACAACGACACGACACACGACATTGGGAGCAGGGTCCGCAGAAACGGAGTTATGAGCCACATGCAGGGGAAACAAAAAGATACCCCCCAAACAGAGATTGGCAAACCTCTGGTAGTTCCCAGCTAACTCCCTCACAAGTAGTTGCTGCCAGCGGGATTCAGGGAGGTCACCATACCCAATAGGGGTGTGGCCATACCTGTAATCTGCAGCCAGTAAAATTGATTGCAAGCCTTGGAAGTGAACCAGAAATTGCAATCAATGTAGCTGGTAAATCATTAAACTTTCTTGTAGACACAGGGGCGGCCAAATCAGTGATAAATTCGACAGTGGGCATGAGAACCACTGGTAAGACAATTCCAGCCATAGGGGTAACGGGAGTAGTCCAGCACTACCCTGTTAGCAAACCAGCCGAGATTACAGTAGGGCCGTTACATACCAAGCATTCCTTTTTGCTGGCTGCATCGGCACCGACCAATCTCCTGGGTAGAGACTTATTGTGTAAAATGGGGTGCGTCATTTATTGTACTCCTGAAGGTGTATTCTTGGACATACCTGAGAATCACGCTCAGGAAGTACGAGACATGTTAGACTCCCCGTCAAAATTAATGTCACATACCATTATGACAAATAGGACTCCCTCCCAAGTAGAAGAAATGACATCTCAGATACCAGAGTCACTTTGGACAAAAGATGGACAGGACACTGGATTAATGGCAAACGTAGCTCCGGTAGTTGTACAAGTAAAAGATGGTAGGATAGCTCCAAAAATCCCACAGTACCCTCTGAAGCCAGAGGTGGAGTTAGGAGTTTATCACGTAATAGAGCGCTTGCTACAACAGGGCATTCTGGTAAGAACGTCCAGCACTGCCAATAGTCCCATCTTCCCTGTTAAAAAGAGTGGGGGGAGGGGTTACCGGCTAGTGCAGGATCTAAGGGGGATTAACAAAATAGTTGAGAGTCAGTTCCCCGTAGTGCCAAATCCAGCTGTCATCCTAATGCAAATCCCTCCCACTGCGAAATGTTTCACTGTTATTGACCTCTGCTCCGCTTTCTTTTCGGTACCTCTGCACCCTGACAGTCAATATTTGTTTGCATTCACATACAGAGGAGTCCAATACACATGGACTCGATTACCACAAGGATTCATAGATAGCCCAAGTATATTATCTCAGGCTTTGCATGATTGTTTACAGTCTTTCCAACCAGTGAGTGGATCAGTATTAATACAGTACGTGGATGATCTACTACTGTGTTCTTATTCATTGGAAGCATCCCTGAAGGATACGAAACAGCTCCTGTTTCATCTTTCAGACACAGGACACAAGGTTTCCAAAGACAAGTTGCAATTATGCCAAACTAAGGTAAAATATTTGGGACACTGTCTAACACAAGGACTGAGACACCTGACCGCTGATAGAATTCAAGCAATTAGAGACATGACTCTGCCACAAACCCAGCAACAGATCAGAACATTTTTAGGAATGTGTGGGTATTGCCGTAACTGGATCCCAGGGTTTTCCATCCTAGCGTTACCCTTGCAGGAAATGGTCTCCTCAAACAAACCTGATCGGATTTCGCATACAGACGAGTCTGAGACAGCATTTGAGAGACTTAAACAGTGCCTAACGCAGGCACCAGCATTGGGTATGCCGGACTATGGGAAACCCTTTGAACTATATGGAACAGAAAGTGCTGGTTGCGCGGCAGGCGTACTAACCCAAAAGCACGGTGATGCCAGCAGGCCAGTAGCATATTACAGCGCTCAGCTAGATACGGTAGCGCGATCCCTCCCCACATGCTTGCGAAGCGTTGCTGCGATAGCATTGCTAGTAACGAAAAGCGAAGACGTCGTGCTAGGTCACAACCTCACAATTCATACACCACATGCAGTGTCAGCCTTGTTAAATTCTGCCCAAACCAGACACGTCTCATCAGCGCGGTTTACAAGATGGGAATTGGCACTAATGGCCCCCGTAAACATCACCATAAGGAGATGCAGTGCATTAAATCCGGCAACATATCTCCCAGGTGTGCCTGGACAGGCACAAAGGGTGGAGGATGAGAGTGGTGGGGAAGGAGAATTTAATACAAAGGAAGACACTCATGATTGTATGGAATATTTGACCCAAAATTTTACCGCAAGACCTGACATCAGTGACAACCCACTGGAAGATGTAGAACTTACGTTCTACACGGACGGTAGTTGTCATAGACAGTCAGACTCGGGAGACTTGTGTACTGGATACGCAGTCGTAGATGACCAAGGCACCATAGAAGCGGAACCGCTAGGCCCACCTCACTCAGCCCAGGTTGCTGAACTGGTCACCCTAACCAGAGCATGTGAATTGGCTAAGGGCAAATCAGCCAATATCTACACCGATTCTAGATACGCATTCGGGGTAGTCCATGATTTCGGAGCCCTATGGCGCCTCAGAAATTTCATGACGGCAGCTGGTACACCGGTAGCGCATGCAGCTCATATAAAAAGGCTTCTAACAGCGATACAGGAACCCGACAGAGTGGCTGTTATCAAATGTAAAGCACACACATATAGCCAAGACCCAGTATCACTTGGTAACAGCCGAGCAGACGAAGCGGCTAAATTAGCAGCTGGTACCCCCAGACAGACAGACACCACACAACTGATGGTATTTAATACCATCAACACACAGAAGTTGTGTGAGATGCAAAATTTGTGTTCCACACAGGAAAAGGCAGTCTGGAAGGCAAAGGGATATGGCCAGGAGTCCTCAGGACTCTGGACGGATGGACAAGGTAAACCGGTGGCCCCCAGAGCATATCTTCCATGTTTAGCTGAGGCAGCTCACGGGCTGACTCATCTGGGCAGGGAAGGGATGTGCAAGTTGGTAAGAGCATATTGGTGTGCCCCAGGATTTTCATCTCATGCGAGTAAAAGAGCAATGTCATGCCTTACCTGTCTGAGAAAGAACATCGGAAAAACAATACCAACAGAACCATCCCATATCCCACCTGCCGGCGGCCCTTTCCAGGTAATACAGATTGACTTTATTCAATTACCCCCTTGTCGAAATTTGAAATATGTACTTGTTTGTATAGATGTTTTCTCAAATTGGGTCGAAGCATTTCCGGCGGCAACAAATACCGCTATGTTTACTGCTAAGAAAATTGTGCAGGAATTTGTATGTAGATATGGTATCCCTAGAATAATCGAGAGTGATAGGGGTACCCATTTTACAGGTGATGTCTTTCAAAGAATGTGTAAATTGATGGGAATTGATAGCAAGCTGCACACTCCATACCGTCCACAGGCGAGTGCGAAAGTGGAAAGAGTGAACAGCACTATTAAAAATAAACTGAGTAAAGTGATGGCAGAGACAGGATTGACATGGCCAGAAGCTTTACCCATTGTACTGTACAGCATCAGAACCACTCCCAGGTCCCCTCTTAATCTGTCTCCCTTTGAAATCTTGTTTGGTCGACAACCGCATGTTATGATTAACCCTCAGGATGATTTGAAGTGTAACAATGAAGTGACTGTAAAATACTTGATTAACATGAGTAAACAGTTAAGGAATCAAAATGATAATCTGAAGTTAGTGATTCCTGACTTACCAGATAGTAATTGTCATGACATTGAACCTGGGGATTATGTAATGATACAGAATTTTCTACGCTCAGGTTGCCTTATTGACAGATGGGAAGGACCATACCAGGTCTTATTGACTAGCACTACAGCATTGAAGGTTGCTGAGAGAGAGACTTGGGTTCATTCGTCCCACTGTAAGAAGGTCGTTGATCCAGAGAAGTCCTGTGATAAGGAACAGACGGTAGAGGTTGTATCACTAGAGTGTCTGTTCCAGGAGGACTAAGGCGGCACCTGAGCATCGAGAACCACAAGATCAAAAGCAGTTGTCGATCCCCTGTTCCCTTTTATTGTTTTTCTCCACTTCCCATCCCCTCTCCCTCAAATTATTTTTCCCCCCTTCTCATTCTTCTTCGTCTCCTCCTAAGATGGACTTGCCTCAAGAGACTGTGATCCGGATTTTCCTGTTGACCATGATGTTGACCAGAGCAGTCTGTTCCGGCGAGAGTACCATGGAGTTCGAGAGAGGTTCTGGAATGGGTTCTGATGACAGAAATGGAGGCGTAGTTTTCCAAGAACAACTTAACCAACAAGTAAAGGCGAGTATCAGAAAACGATCCGATAGCATTGACCATAGAAGGAATTGTGAAGGATTGTTAGCTGAAGAAAACTGTATCTGTCGGCTTTGTAACAATGTCATTGAGGATGGGTGCATAAAGAAATGCCAATCCAGTTTTAATATCCATATGGACCGGCATCCCTTGAGTGACTATCACTCTTTAGTGGGTAGTGTGTTAAATCAAACAGATTGTTGGGTATGCTCTCAAGTACCTCAAGGTCATAGCAAATCAGGGCTAGTACCATTTCCTTTAACGTTAGGGGAGGTACTTGAGTTAAGTGGTGGGAGACTGGTGGACAGGAGGTTTAATATCTCCAGCCCTCCTAGTTTGAAGCTCCACCAATACCATGTGGATAGGTCCCTATTATGTTTTAACATCTCCAATCCCCGAAAGCCGGGAAATTGGGAAGTGTCATGGAGTAATCAAACCATGACCTTTTCACACAGAGCAGATAGAATGCCTACAGATACAGAGCTTATACGCCACATAGCCAGTAGAGGAAAATCTTTCCGGTATAGGTATACCTTAGGAAATAGGATTACGAGAGTTGGAGAGGTATCACCAGGATACTGTGCACATATCGTACAACCTGATACGTGTACTAAGCAGATGGAAGAATTAGGGTTAGGAGATTTCACATGGAAGGTGTGTAATATGGTTATGTCCTACTCCGTCCCATATGTTCTCCCCGATGATGCATATTTCATATGCGGGAGAAAGGCGTATAAGTGGCTTGCCCCAAACTCTGAAGGATTGTGTTATATTGGAAAAGTACTGCCTGAAGTAATGATTGTATCACATGACAAAATGAAAGACATACACCGTGTTGCCCAAACTCCTTATACTCACACCCATTACGAGCACGTAGTTAAACGGCACCTGATAGAAAGAACAGAGCATCCAGCCTCTGACATGATCCATGAATCCACCGGGATTCAGTTTCTAATCGCGTTAGACATCACTCGCACCGCCAGAGGAGTGTTGAATTATAAATACATATCTGCGCTTGCAAATTTGTTAGATAATATCACTGAAATGTATGATGACACGTTTCGGTATACTGGAAGGGAACTTCAAGCTTACAAAACAGAACTGGTACAGCATAGAATGGTTCTTAATTACCTCACAGCAGTGACAGGCGGATATTGTGTCACACTGGCAACACAATACGGCATGAAATGTTGCACATATATTACGAATAGTACCGAGGACCCGGTCGAGGTCATAGACCAAAAGATGGACGATATTCTCCAACTAAAGTGGGAATTTCGCAGAAGACACAATCTCACCCTTGCTGCTGTGAGTAATGAGCTGACTGGTTGGGTGTCATGGTTGAACCCGCGAAATTGGTTCTCCGGTTTAGGAGAATGGGCCCAAGGAGTTATAATGGATGTTGGGAAGTTTCTCCTATGTATCTTAGGTGTTATCATAACGATTGGTTTGATATTTAGATGCGGTCAGGCTTTAATGAGGTGCAATCATCGTACTAGGGTAATGAGTTTAAGGAGTGAGGAAACTGTAATTCCAATGGACTTGATTTATGACCCAAATGTAGAAACAATGATGTGATGAAAATGCGATTTCTACGGTCCGTTTCTTTCACCTGTTTTTCCGTTTCCTCCAAGGTAAAAAGACCCACTTGGACGAGGAATTTGATGAGCCGATATACAGACAACAGATGGATTAAAGAAGAAGTTTTGACAACCTAATACACAGATTTTTGATGAACTATGCCATGGATCCCCAGTTTCCCTAGAAATTTTAAAATTACGCTAGCCCAACACTTTTGTAAATCTATGGACATTGACAGCTTTGCTCGCACCTTATGAGCAAAAGTACAAAGAAGACTGCATTCAACAGACACCAAACAAGACCTCAATCGACGAATGTACATTTACCTGACATAGAATACCACCGCATTTACCGTAATTATGTCTTTTCTTCATTTCTACAACCCTCAGGTAATGACACACATAGTCGATAGGGAATACAGGCACAGATATCAGCAATCACATATCTTCCCCATTCATGTATCATCAACTACAATGTGCTCCCCCATTTTGTTACAACCAAAGCCGAAAAGAGCTCGGTAAAGTTTGACAGCCCATCCACAGACCCGTACCACGGGATAAGAAGGAATTCAAATGTATACTTCGCAATACCTCGAAGCTTGATTTAAAACACGTACGGCACGATGATACATGACCCCCAAGCACGGATTCATACACACATGCTTCTGCTATCTCACTAGGTCATACCCTTTTCCTACCTTCTCCTCTCCTCCCTTACCCAACCATGTAAATGTATTAACCCCTAACATATATTTTTCTCTTTTTGAAATGTTTTCAGGAAGTGGCAGTTATTGTTGACTGCCAAAGGGTGGACTGTCAAAGTCAGAAAAATATCTCTATGCACACTACCATATTTGCACCTCACACAGGTCCGTGCTGCGCATGCGTACGCTCTCCCGTACGTGCGCATACTCACAGTCGCGGGCACCCGCAGGCGCACGGTATGCGTATTTACGGTAGAGTTTATGTGATCGTAGCGTGCGACTCAATCATTACATATTTTCACTATATAATGTATTTTTTAGATCATGGTCCCTTTGATAGATTCTGAAAGTTTGGTTAATATAGAATGTTCATGAACAGAGAAATCCCTCTTTGTTTGATACGAAGGGTCAGACAGGAGTAATACAGTGGTGTTTAGTATCCATCGGAAGAATATTTAATTAGAAATATTCCGGTGTTGGTTTGAAGCAGATCAATCGCTCGTGCGAATAGTTATGGACATAAGAAGTTTATGAACATTTACTTTATTTGCACTTTATTACCCATGCGGCGGGAAACCCAGTTTCCCTCCCACCTGAGCTGTTGGAAATAGTCACAGCCCACCTGTATGAATCAACCTATGACCTTTTGTTATAATGCGAGGAGGAATTCCTGTGTCCAATGAACAATGAGATTGTAGGGACCATTGAATTGCATTGTGTGTGGGGCATAAATAGAAAGGCCGATCACATCCAGCTCTCACTCTTCAACGGTTATCATTGCTGAAAATCGGGAG
>NC_086450.1:83263506-83452921 GCF_028390025.1 Pseudophryne corroboree | reverse complement strand
AACTCGTCCATAATTGCCTGCACGTCTATGGAGCCGGGTGATGGGGGGTGTGAAGAAACTTCACTCCCCCCGTCACTGCCCCCCCGCCGCCGGGTCGCCCGTCTGCCGTATCGGCCGTCGGGCACCTCGGCGGCACATCGCCTAATGTGTAGGGCCCCTTAGATGTGGGTGGGTTATTTTGTTTCTGTGCAGGGTAAATACTGGCTGCTTTATTTTTACACTGCAATTTAGATTTCAGTTTGAACACACCACACCCAAATCTAACTCTCTCTGCACATGTTATATCTGCCCTCCCTGCAGTGCACATGGGCCCTCATTCCGAGTTGTTTCGCTCGCAAGCTGCTTTTAGCAGCATTGCACACGCTAAGAGTGAATCTTAGCTTAGCAAAATTGCGAACGAAAGATTCTCTAAATTGCGATTAGAAATTTCTTAGCAGTTTCTGAGTAGCTCGACACTTACTCTGCCACTGCGATCAGTTCAGTCAGTTTCGTTCCTGGTTTGACGTCACAAACACACCCAGCGTTCGGCCAGACACTCCCCCGTTTCTCCAGCCACTCCCGCGTTTTTCCCAGAAACGGCAGCGTTTTTTCACACACTCCCATAAAACGGCCAGTTTCCGCCCAGAAACACCCACTTCCTGTCAATCACATTACGATCACCAGAACGAAGAAAAAACCTCGTAATGCCGTGAGTAAAATACCAAACTTCTTAGCAAATTTACTTGGCGCAGTCGCAGTGCGAACATTGCGCATGCGCAATTAGCGGAAAATCGCTGCGATGCGAAGAAAAATTACCGAGCGAACAACTCGGAATGACCCACCATGGTTTTACCCATTAGTGGTTTTTTTTGGTTTGCTAACAAACCTGCAAAGGAAACTTTCGCCCTGGGCGCCACAAGGTCTAGAACCGGCCCTGGCCCTGAGGCACACAGTTTGAGAAACTACTGGCGTAATGGTTAGCATTATTGCCTCACAGCACTAAAGGGAGGCGGTCGTTAGGTTGACAAGCATTATGTCGACATAAATTGGGTTGACCACTGAAGGTCGACATGCTTTAGGTCGACATGGTCACTAGGTCGACATGGAACATCATGTCAACATGTACTAGGTTGACATACAAAAAATGTCGACATGAGTTTTTCACAATTTATTCAATTTTTTTTCACCTTTTTCATACTTAACGATTCACGTGGACTATAACTGGTAACGGTAACCTGTGCCGAGCACCTTGCCCGAAGCATGGCGAGCGAAGCGGTTCACTAATTAGGGTTCCCCTTCACTTTACGAAGAAAACGACACCAAAAACAGTAAAAAAAACTTGTGTTGACATTTTCCATGTCGACCTTGTACACGTCGACCTAATGACCATGTCGACCTAATGCATGTCGACCTTCAGTGGGTCAACCCAATGTATGTCGACCTAATGAACCCACACCAGCACTAAGGTTGTGGGTTCTACTTCTGGCATGGCCCTAACTGTGTGGAGTTTGTATATTCTCCCTATACTTGCGTGGGTTTCCTTCGGGTACTCCGGTTTCCCCTAACAATCCAAAAGTATACTGGTAGGGTAATTTAAACCCAGCAAAATGAACCCTAGTGAGAGTGTGTGTGCACATGTGGTAGGGACTACAGGCCCTCATTCCGAGTTGATCGCTCGCTAGCTACTTTTTGCAGCCGTGCAAACGTATAGTCCGCCGCCCCACGGGGGAGTGTATTTTCACTTTGCAAGTGTGCAATCGCATGTGCAGCCGAGCGGGACGAAAAAGTTTTTTTGCAGTTTCTGAATAGGTCTGAACTTACTCAGCACTGCAATCACTTCAGCCTGTCCGGTCCCGGAATTGACGTCAGACACCCACCCTGCAAACGCCTGGACACGCCTGCATTTTCCCTACCACTCCAAGAAAACGGTCAGTTGACACCCATAAACGCCCTCTTTCTGTCAATCTCCTTGCGAAAGGCTGTGCGAATGGAATAATCGCTAGAAGCATTGCACAGCAACAATGCTTTTGTACCCGTACGACGCGTGTGTGCATTGCGGTGCATATGCATGCGCAGTTTTTCCATTTTTTTTTTACCTGATCACTGTGCTGCGAAAATCGGCAGCGTGCGATCAACTCAGAATGACCCCCATAGATTGTAAGCTCCACTGGTGTAGGGACTGATGTGAAAGGACAAATCTTCTCTGTAAAGCGCTGCGGAATATGTGTGCGCTATATAAATAACTTGTAATAAATAATACATTTAATACTATGCTTTTAAACTGGGACACTCATAAATGACACTGGTTCTCTATCTGATTACAACCAGTGAATGCAGGCTTCAAATTAGCCAGCCACAGAACCTGTGCAATTCATAAGTGTCCTGGTTTAAAGGGATAGTATGGTAAACCTATGCATGAGGCACAAGTCACTTACTCCCATTATCAACCAAACAGCCCCATTGTCACTTGTGCACATATACAGGGCAGGCAAACAGGAAAAGAAGTATTTGAAAAGGTATCTGGCATGCATTAGGTCGACAGGTCGACACATGAAAAGGTCGACATGAGTTTTTCACTTTTCTTTTTCATTTTTTGTACCTTTTTTTATACTTTACGATCCACGTGGACTACGATTGGGAACAGTAACCTGTGCCGAGAGCAGGGACACAATGCACTAATTGGGGTTCCCAGCCACTGTACGAAAAAAAACAACAACTTTTATTTTATTTTTAAAACTCATATCAACCCTTTTCCATGTTGACACTTTCAGTGTTAACCTAATTGCCACGTCGACCTGTTTCAGGTGTCGACCAATAGTGGTCGACCTAATGACTGTCGACCTAGTTACTGTCAACCCTATGATCCACACCCTTTGTAAATGTATTTATACTTTCCTTAAATGAAACGCAATCTATATACTGTAAGTATATGGATTATTTTACTGCAAAGCTCAGTGCAGATCATCCCCAGGGTCATAAATATGTAATTACAAATAAACACAAAGAAAACAGACTCTTCGCTTTATCCACGTTAATTTGATAAAGTGAGCAACGCTTGGAAGGAATGTATTCATCGTAAGTGGTTAATTATTGTGCTCGCTTGTGTGCAATCAATGTGGATCTTGCTTGGCTTCTTGTAACACAAATCCTAATAAAGTGGTAATTTATTCTCTGTAATGTGTACAAATGTGTGTGTTGTAGCTCCCATTGGGGTTGTGTATAACACAAGAAAATTCTATCTCTAGAGACAACAATTTCAACACTGCTATGTTGAATAATTACCCCTTTCACATCTGACAGAATTTGGCCTTATAATACAGTAAGTCTTTCATGTAGAATTCTCCCTGTTATTTCTGCACAACCTAAAATATCAGCCACCGCACAGGGCAGAGAGAACGGACATTGGAGCTCATTCAGCGCCCCGCAGCACAGTTTCCCGATGCAGGCAAGCTGCGCACATGCAGGGGGCGATGCCTGCACAGCCTTACACATTGCGGCCATATCCTGATGAGGGTAGAGATAACAGACAGTGGGGGAGATGTTCCGACTTATGGCACTCTCAATGAAAGAGGTTGTGTACAGAGACACACTGCATACTTGCCTACTCTTCCGATTTCTGTGGGAGACACCTGATTTTTCGGTTAGTCCCCCACACCCTCGGAAGAGTAGGTACCCCTCCCGCATTCCAACCCACTTCATAGAGAAGTGGGCAGAATGCCAAGAATAATTCAGTAATCCTAGAAGGGGGCCAGGCTTAAAGACTCATTTGTATGACAACTGCATCGTTTGGCTACACCCCCTATGCAAATATGTGCCAATCATTAAAAAAAATTCGGCGAGGGTGGGGCTTAATGCCACGATTTGCACCCCTTTCACTGCAGCATGGTTTGTCCAGCTACACAGTTACTTGCTCTTTCTTACTTATTTCCAAATCAGAATCAGGCCCGCTGCAGCTAGCATGGGGCTGGTGCAATTTATGATGGTGTGACCGGTGGTTGTGTCTAAAGATGCACAGTCCTTGCACACTTAGACGCACACTTGTACACCAGAGGAAGAGATGAAACTAGAAAAAAATAAAGTTTTGTCAACGTAATACCCATGCGACCTAATGCATGTCGACCAATAGTGGTCATCCTAATGACTGCCGACATAACTGAGGTCGACCTAAGGACTGTATCCCGATGCAAATATGCTACACGTTATGAAGATTACTATTTCAGATCTCAACAGAGCTACCAATCGTCAGTAAATTTACTAGGCAGTGAAAAAAAAAGTATTCAATTGCTAACAATCAGTAATAAAGTAGAAATCAGTAACAATCGATCTTTCCGGGAGCAGGGCCGAAACTAGGTTTCTCGGCACCCGGGGCGAGGCGGTAATTTACCCCCCCCCCCCCCCCCCAAATAAAAATAATATATATATATATATATATATATATATATATAAATAAATAAAATATATATATATATATATATATATATATATATAAGATTTTACTCACCGGTAAATCTATTTCTCGTAGTCCGTAGTGGATGCTGGGAACTCCGTAAGGACCATGGGGATAGCGGCTCCGCAGGAGACTGGGCACAACTAAAGAAAGCTTTAGGACTACCTGGTGTGCACTGGCTCCTCCCTCTATGACCCTCCTCCAGACCTCAGTTAGGATACTGTGCCCGGAAGAGCTGACACAATAAGGAAAGGATTTGGAATCCCGGGTAAGACTCATACCAGCCACACCAATCACACCGTATAACTCGTGATACTATACCCAGTTAACAGTATGAAATATAACTGAGCCTCTCAACAGATGGCTCAACAATAACCCTTTAGTTAACCAATAACTATATACAAGTATTGCAGACAATCCGCACTTGGGACGGGCGCCCAGCATCCACTACGGACTACGAGAAATAGATTTACCGGTGAGTAAATTCTTATTTTCTCTAACGTCCTAAGTGGATGCTGGGAACTCCGTAAGGACCATGGGGATTATACCAAAGCTCCCAAACGGGCGGGAGAGTGCGGATGACTCTGCAGCACCGAATGAGCGAACTCTAGGTCCTCCTCAGCCAGGGTATCAAACTTGTAGAATTTAGCAAATGTGTTTGACCCCGACCAAGTAGCTGCTCGGCAAAGTTGTAAAGCCGAGACCCCTCGGGCAGCCGCCCAAGAAGAGCCCACCTTCCTCGTGGAATGGGCTTTTACAGATTTAGGATGCGGCAGTCCAGCCGCAGAATGTGCAAGTTGAATCATGCTACAGATCCAGCGAGCAATAGTCTGCTTTGAAGCAGGTGCACCCAACTTGTTGGGTGCATGCAGGATAAATAGCGAGTCAGTCTTTCTGACTCCAGCTGTCCTGGAAACATAGATTTTCAGGGCCCGGACTACGTCCAGCAACTTGGAATCCTCCAAGTCACGATTAGCCGCAGGCACCACAATAGGCTGGTTCAAATGAAAAGCTGAAACCACCTTTGGGAGAAATTGGGGACGAGTCCTCAATTCCGCCCTATCCATATGGAAAATCAGATAAGGGCTTTTACATGATAAAGCCGCCAATTCTGACACACGCCTGGCCGAAACCAAGGCCAACAGCATGACCACTTTCCACGTGAGATATTTTAAATCCACGGTTTTAAGTGGTTCAAACCAATGTGACTTTAGGAAATTCAACACCACGTTGAGATCCCAAGGTGCCACTGGGGGCACAAAAGGGGGCTGAATATGCAGCACTCCCTTAACAAATGTCTGAACTTCAGGTAGTGAACCCAGTTCTTTCTGGAAGAAAATCGATAGAGCCGAAATCTGGACCTTAATGGAACCCAATTTTAGGCCCATAGTCACCCCTGACTGTAGTAAGTGCAGAAAACGGTCCAGTTGAAATTCCTCCGTTGGGGCCTTCCTGGCCTCACACCACGCAACATATTTTCGCCATATGCGGTGATAATGGTTTGCGGTCACTTCTTTCCTAGCTTTAATCAGCGTAGGGATGACTTCCTCCGGAAGGCCTTTTCCTTCAGGATCCGGCGTTCAACCGCCATGCCGTCAAACGCAGCCGCGGTAAGTCTTGGAACAGACAGGGCCCCTGCTGCAGCAGGTCCTGTCTGAGCGGTAGAGGCCATGGGTCCTCTGAGATCACCTCTTGAAGTTCTGGGTACCAAGCTCTTCATGGCCAATCCGGAACAATGGGTATAGTTCTTACTCCTCTTCGTCTTATTATCCTCAGTACCTTGGGTATGAGAGGAAGAGGAGGGAACACATAAACCGACTGGTACACCCACGGTGTCACTAGAGCGTCCACAGCTATTGCCTGAGGGTCTCTCGACCTTGCGCAATATCTTTCTAGCTTTTTGTTGAGGCGGGACGCCATCATGTCCACCTGTGGCCGTTCCCAGCGATTTACAATCAGCTGAAAGACTTCTGGATGAAGTCCCCACTCTCCCGGGTGGAGGTCGTGCCTGCTGAGGAAGTCTGCTTCCCAGTTGTCCACTCCCGGAATGAACACTGCTGACAGTGCTAACACGTGATTTTCCGCCCATCGGAGAATCCTTGTGGCTTCTGCCATCGCCGTCCTGCTTCTCGTGCCGCCCTGTCAGTTTACATGGGCGACCGCCGTGATGTTGTCTGACTGGATCAGTACCGGCTGGTTTTGAAGCAGGGGTCTTGCCTGACTTAGGGCATTGTAGATGGCCCTTAGTTCCAGAATATTTATGTGTAGGGAAATCTCCTGGCTTGACCATAGCCCTTGGAAGTTTCTTCCCTGTGTGACTGCCCCCCAGCCTCGAAGGCTGGCATCCGTGGTCACCAGGACCCAGTCCTGTATGCCGAATCTGTGGCCCTCTAGAAGATGAGCACTCTGCAGCCACCACAGCAGAGACACCCTGGTCCTTGGAGACAGGGTTATCAGCCGATGCATCTGAAGATGGGATCCGGACCACTTGTCCAACAGATCCCACTGAAAGATTCTTGCATGGAACCTGCCGAATGGAATTGCTTCGTAGGAAGCTACCATTTTACCCAGGACTCGCGTGCAGTGATGCACCGAGACCTGTTTTGGTTTCAGGAGATCTCTGACTAGAGACGACAACTCCTTGGCTTTCTCCTCCGGGAGAAACACCCTTTTCTGGTCTGTGTCCAGAACCATCCCCAGAAACAGTAGACGTGTCGTAGGAACCAGCTGTGACTTTGGAATATTCAGAATCCAACCGTGCTGTTGTAGCACCTACCGAGATAGTGCTACCCCGACCAACAACTGCTCCCTGGACCTCGCCTTTATAAGGAGATCGTCCAAGTATGGGATAATTAAAACTCCCTTTTTTCGAAGGAGTATCATCATTTCGGCCATTACCTTGGTAAATACCCTCGGTGCCGTGGACAGACCAAACGGCAACGTCTGGAATTGGTAATGACAGTCCTGTACCACAAATCTGAGGTACTCCTGGTGAGGAAGGTAAATGGGGACATGTAGGTAAGCATCCTTGATGTCCAGTGATACCATGTAATCCCCTTCCTCCAGGCTTGAAATAACCGCCCTGAGCGATTCCATCTTGAACTTGAACCTTTTTATATAGGTGTTCAAGGATTTCAAATTTAAAATGGGTCTCACCGAACCGTCCGGTTTCGGTACCACAAACATTGTGGAATAGTAACCCCTTCCTTGTTGAAGGAGGGGTACCTTGACTATCACCTGCTGCGAATACAGCTTGTGAATTGCCTCCAGCACTGCCTCCCTGTCCGGGGGAGCTGTTGGCAAGGCAGATTTGAGGAAACGGCGAGGGGGAGACGTCTCGAATTCCAGCTTGTACCCCTGAGAGACTACTTGTAGAATCCAGGGATCCACCCGTGAGCGAGCCCACTGGTCGCTGAAGTTCTTGAGACGGGCCCCCACCGTACCTGGCTCCGCCTGTGGAGCCCCAGCGTCATGCGGTGGACTTAGAGGAAGCGGGGGAGGGCTTTTGTTCCTGGGAACTGGCTGTATGCTGCAGCTTTTTTCCTCTACCTCTGCCTCTGGGCAGAAAGGACGCGCCTTTAACCCGCTTGCCTTTTTGGGGCCGAAAGGACTGTACCTGATAATACGGTGCTTTCTTTGGCTGTGAGGGAACATGGGGTAAAAATTGCTGACTTCCCAGCTGTCGCTGTGGAAACGAGGTCCGAAAGACCATCCCCAAACAACTCCTCACCCTTGTAAGGCAAAACTTCCATGTGCCTTTTAGAATCTGCATCCCCTGTCCACTGCCGAGTCCATAAACCCCTCCTGGCAGAAATGGACATTGCACTTATTTTAGATGCCAGCCGGCAAATATCCCTCTGTGCATCTCTCATGTATAAGACTGCGTCTTTAATATGCTCTATGGTTAGCAATATAGTGTCCCTGTCTAAGGTATCAATATTTTCTGACAGGGAATCTGACCACGCAGCTGCAGCACTGCACATCCATGCTGAAGCAATAGCTGGTCTCAGTATAATACCTGAGTGTGTATAAACAGACTTCAGGATAGCCTCCTGCTTCCTATCAGCAGGCTCCTTTAGGGCGGCCGTGTCCGGAGACGGTAGTGCCACCTTCTTTGACAGGCGTGTGAGCGCTTTATCCACCCTAGGGGATGTCTCCCAACGTGACCTATCCTCTGGCGGGAAATGGTACGCCATTAGTAACTTTTTAGAAATTACTAGTTTCTTATCGGGGGAAGCCCACGCTTCTTCACACACTTCATTTAATTCATCAGAAGGGGGAAAAACCACTGGTAGTTTTTTCTCCCCAAACATAATACCCTTTTTTTTTTTTTTTTTGGTACCTGGGGTAATATCAGAAATGTGCAACACATTTTTCATTGCCGTAATCATGTAACGTGTAACTCTATTGGAATGTACACTAGTCTCATCATCGTCGACACTGGAGTCAGTATCTGTGTCGACATCTGTGTCTGCCATCTGAGGTAGCGGGCGTTTTAGAGCCCCTGATGGCTTTTGAGACGTCTGGGCAGGCACGGGCTGAGAAGCCGGCTGTCCCACATCTGATATGTCGTCAAACCTTTTATGTAAGGAGTTGACACTATCGCGTAATTCCTTCCACATATCCATCCACAAAGGTGTCGACCCCGCAGGGGGTGACATCACATTTATCGGCACCTGCTCCGCCTCCACATAAGCCTCCTCATCAAACATGTCGACACAGCCGTACCGACACACCGCACACACACAGGGAATGCTCTGACTGAGGACAGGACCCCACAAAGCCCTTTGGGGAGACAGAGAGAGAGTATGCCAGCACACACCAGAGCGCTATATAAAACAGGGATACACACTACACAGTGATTTTACCCCTTATAGCTGCTTATATATCACAGATTGCACCTAAATTTAGTGCCCCCCCCCTCTCTTTGTTACCATATGTAGTCTGGAACTGCAGGGGAGAGCCTGGGGAACGATCCTTCCAGCGGAGCTGTGAGGGAAAATGGCGCCAGTGTGCTGAGGGAGATAGCCCCGCCCCTTTTCCGGCGGGCTTCTCCCCCTTTTTTTATACAGTTATGGCAGGGGATTATACACATATATAGTCTTAAAGGCTATATTATGTGTTAATTTACCAAGTAAGGTACTTATATTGCAGCCCAGGGCGCCCCCCCCCAGCGCCCTGCACCCATCAGTGACCGGAGTATGTGGTGTGCCTGGGGAGCAATGGCGCTCAGCTGCAGGGCTGTGCGCTACCTTAATGAAGACCGAAGTCTTCTGCCGCCGATTTCCAGGAACGTCTTCTTGCTTCTGGCTCTGCTAGGGGGACGGCGGCGCGGCCTGTGTTCGATCCCTCTGGAGCTAATGGTGTCCAGTAGCCTAGAAGCTCAAGCTAGCTGCAAGCAGGTAGGTTCGCTTCTCTTCCCTAAGTCCCTCGTAGCAGTGAGTCTGTTGCCAGCAGATCTCACTGAAAATAAAAAACCTAAATATTACTTTCTTTCTAAGAGCTCAGGAGAGCCCCTAGTGTGCATCCAGCTCGGCCGGGCACAAAATTCTAACTGAGGTCTGGAGGAGGGTCATAGAGGGAGGAGCCAGTGCACACCAGGTAGTCCTAAAGCTTTCTTTAGTTGTGCCCAGTCTCCTGCGGAGCCGCTATCCCCATGGTCCTTACGGAGTTCCCAGCATCCACTTAGGACGTTAGAGAAATATATATATATATATATATATACACACGTGTACAGTGTATATATATACACACACACACACACACACACACACACACACACACACACACACACACACACACACACACACAGTATATATAGTGCCAGTCAAAAGTTTGGACACACTTTCTCATTCATTTGAATGAAAAAGTGTGTCCAAACTTTTGACTGGTGCTGTGTGTGTGTGTGTGTGTGTGTGTGTGTGTGTGTGTGTGTGTGTATATATATAATAAGAATTTACTTACCGATAATTCTATTTCTCATAGTCCGTAGTGGATGCTGGGGACTCCGAAAGGTAAAAGCTTTAGGACTAGCTGGTGTGCACTGGCTCCTCCCCCTATGACCCTCCTCCAAGCCTCAGTTAGGATACTGTGCCCGGACGAGCGTACACAATAAGGAAGGATTTTGAATCCCGGGTAAGACTCATACCAGCCACACCAATCACACCGTACAACTTGTGATCTGAACCCAGTTAACAGCATGATAACAGAAGGAGCCTCTGAAAAGATGGCTCACAACAACAATAACCCGATTTTTGTAACAATAACTATGTACAAGTAATGCAGACAATCCGCACTTGGGATGGGCGCCCAGCATCCACTACGGACTATGAGAAATAGAATTATCGGTAAGTAAATTCTTATTTTCTCTAACGTCCTAGTGGATGCTGGGGACTCCGAAAGGACCATGGGGATTATACCAAAGCTCCCAAACGGGCGGGAGAGTGCGGATGACTCTGCAGCACCGAATGAGAGAACTCCAGGTCCTCCTCAGCCAGGGTATCAAATTTGTAGAATTTAGCAAACGTGTTTGCCCCTGACCAAGTAGCTGCTCGGCAAAGTTGTAAAGCCGAGACCCCTCGGGCAGCCGCCCAAGATGAGCCCACTTTCCGTGTGGAATGGGCTTTTACAGATTTTGGCTGTGGCAGGCCTGCCACAGAATGTGCAAGCTGAATTGTACTACAAATCCAACGAGCAATCGTCTGCTTAGAAGCAGGAGCACCCAGCTTGTTGGGTGCATACAGGATAAACAGCGAATCAGATTTTCTGACTCCAGCCGTCCTGGAAACATATATTTTCAGGGCCCTGACTACGTCCAGCAACTTGGAGTCCTCCAAGTCCCTAGTAGCCGCAGGCACCACAATAGGCTGGTTTAAGTGAAATGCTGAAACCACCTTAGGAAGAAATTGAGGACGAGTCCTCAATTCTGCCCTGTCCGTATGAAAAATTAGGTAAGGGCTTTTATAGGATAAAGCCGCCAATTCTGAGACACGCCTGGCTGAAGCCAGGGCTAACAGCATTACCACTTTCCATGTGAGATATTTTAAGTCCACAGTGGTGAGTGGTTCAAACCAATGTGATTTTAGGAATCCCAAAACTACATTGAGATCCCAAGGTGCCACTGGAGGCACAAAAGGAGGCTGTATATGCAGTACTCCCTTGACAAACGTCTGAACTTCAGGAACAGAAGCCAGTTCTTTTTGGAAGAATATTGACAGGGCCGAAATTTGAACCTTAATGGACCCTAATTTGAGGCCCATAGACAGTCCTGTTTGCAGGAAATGCAGGAAACGACCCAGTTGAAAATCCTCTGTAGGGGCCTTCCTGGCCTCGCACCACGCAACATATTTACGCCAAATACGGTGATAATGTTGTATGGTTACATCCTTCCTGGCTTTGATCAGGGTAGGGATGACTTCATCCGGAATGCCTTTTTCCTTCAGGATCCGGCGTTCAACCGCCATGCCGTCAAACGCAGCCGCGGTAAGTCTTGGAACAGACATGGTCCCTGCTGGAGCAGGTCCTTTCTTAGAGGTAGAGGCCACGGGTCTTCCGTGAGCATCTCTTGAATTTCCGGGTACCAAGTCCTTCTTGGCCAATCCGGAGCCACGAGTATAGTCTTTACTCCTCTCCTTCTTATGATTCTCAGTACTTTTGGTATGAGAGGAAGAGGAGGGAACACATACACTGACTGGTACACCCACGGTGTTACCAGAGCGTCCACAGCTATTGCCTGAGGGTCCCTTGACCTGGCGCAATATCTGTCCAGTTTTTTGTTGAGGCGGGACGCCATCATGTCCACCTTTGGTTTTTCCCAACGGTTCACAATCATGTGGAAGACTTCTGGGTGAAGTCCCCACTCCCCCGGGTGGAGATCGTGTCTGCTGAGGAAGTCTGCTTCCCAGTTGTCCACTCCCGGAATGAACACTGCTGACAGTGCTATCACATGATTCTCCGCCCAGCGAAGAATCCTTGCCACTTCCATCATTGCCCTCCTGCTTCTTGTGCCGCCCTGTCTGTTTACGTGGGCGACTGCCGTGATGTTGTCCGATTGGATCAACACCGGCTGACCCTGAAGCAGAGGTCTTGCCTGACTTAGGGCATTGTAAATGGCCCTTAGTTCCAGGATATTTATGTGAAGTGACGTTTCCATGCTTGACCACAAGCCCTGGAAATTTCTTCCCTGTGTGACTGCTCCCCAGCCTCTCAGGCTGGCATCCGTGGTCACCAGGACCCAATCCTGAATGCCGAATCTGCGGCCCTCTAGGAGATGAGCACTCTGTAACCACCACAGGAGAGACACCCTTGTCCTTGGAGACAGGGTTATCCGCTGATGCATTTGAAGATGCGATCCGGACCATTTGTCCAGCAGATCCCACTGAAAAGTTCTTGCGTGGAATCTGCCGAATGGAATCGCTTCGTAAGAAGCCACCATCTTTCCCAGGACCCTTGTGCATTGATGTACTGACACTTGGCCTGGTCTTAGGAGGTTCCTGACTAGGTCGGATAACTCCTTGGCTTTCTCCTCCGGGAGAAACACCTTTTTCTGTACTGTGTCCAGAATCATCCCTAGGAACAGCAGACGTGTCGTCGGAATCAGCTGCGATTTTGGAATATTTAGAATCCATCCGTGCTGTCGTAGTACTACTTGAGATAGTGCTACTCCGACCTCTAACTGTTCTCTGGACCTTGCCCTTATCAGGAGATCGTCCAAGTAAGGGATAATTAAGACGCCTTTTCTTCGAAGGAGAATCATCATTTCGGCCATTACCTTGGTAAAGACCCGGGGTGCCGTGGACAATCCAAACGACAGCGTCTGAAACTGATAATGACAGTTCTGTACCACAAACCTGAGGTACCCTTGGTGAGAAGGGCAAATTGGGACATGGAGGTAAGCATCCTTGATGTCCAGAGACACCATATAGTCCCCTTCTTCCAGGTTCGCTATCACTGCTCTGAGTGACTCCATCTTGAACTTGAACCTTTTTATGTAAGTGTTCAAGGATTTCAGATTTAAAATGGGTCTCACCGAGCCGTCCGGCTTCGGTACCACAAACAGCGTGGAATAATACCCCTTTCCCTGTTGTAGGAGGGGTACCTTGATTATCACCTGCTGGGAATACAGCTTGTGAATGGCTTCCAATACCGCCTCCCTGTCGGGGGGAGACGTTGGTAAAGCAGACTTCAGGAACCGGCGAGGGGGAGACGTCTCGAATTCCAATTTGTACCCCTGAGATACTACCTGCAGGATCCAGGGGTCCACTTGCGAGTGTGCCCACTGCGCGCTGAAATTCTTGAGACGGGCCCCCACCGTGCCTGAGTCCGCTTGTAAGGCCCCAGCGTCATGCTGAGGACTTGGCAGAAGCGGGGGAGGGCTTCTGTTCGTGGGAAGAGGCTGTTTGCTGCAGTCTTTTTCCCCTTCCTCTGCCCCGGGGCAGATATGAGTGGCCTTTTGCCCGCTTGCCCTTATGGGGACGAAAGGACTGAGCCTGAAAAGACGGTATCTTTTTCTGCTGCGAGGTGACTTGGGGTAAAAAGGTGGATTTTCCAGCCGTTGCCGTGGCCACCAGGTCCGATAGACCGACCCCAAATAACTCCTCCCCTTTATACGGCAATACTTCCATATGCCGTTTGGAATCCGCATCCCCTGACCACTGTCGCGTCCATAATCCTCTTCTGGCAGAAATGGACATCGCACTTACTCTTGATGCCAGAGTGCAAATATCCCTCTGTGCATCTCGCATATATAGAAATGCATCCTTTAAATGCTCTATAGTCAATAATATATTGTCCCTGTCCAGGGTATCAATATTTTGAGTCAGGGAATCCGACCAAGCCACCCCAGCACTGCACATCCAGGCTGAGGCGATTGCTGGTCGCAGTATAATACCAGTATGTGTGTATATACTTTTAAGGACATTTTCGAGCTTCCTATCAGCTGGTTCCTTGAGGGCGGCCGTATCAGGGGACGGTAACGCCACTTGTTTTGATAAGCGTGTGAGTGCCTTATCTACGCTAGGGGGTGTTTCCCAACGCGCCCTAACCTCTGGCGGGAAAGGGTATAATGCCAATAATTTTTTAGAAATTAGCAGTTTTTTATCGGGGGGAAACCCACGCTTCATCACACACCTCATTTAATTCATCTGATTCAGGAAAAACTACGGGTAGTTTTTTCACACCCCACATAATACCCTTTTTTGTGGTACTTGTAGTATCAGAAATGTTCAAAACCTCCTTCATTGCCGTGATCATGTAACGTGTGGCCCTACTGGAAAATACGTTTGTTTCCTCACCGTCGACACTGGAGTCAGTGTCCGTGTCAGTGTCTGTATCGACCTGAGGTAACGGGCGTTTTATAGCCCCTGACGGTGTTTGAGACGCCTGTACAGGTATTAACTGATTTGCCGGCTGTCTCATGTCGTCAACAGTCTTTTGTAAAGTGCCGACACTATCACGTAATTCTTTCCATAAGACCATCCAGTCAGGTGTCGACTCCCTAGGGGGTGACATCACTAACACAGGCAATTGCTCCGCCTCCACACCATTTTCCTCCTCATACATGTCGACACAGCGTACCGACACACAGCACACACACAGGTAATGCTCTGATAGAGGACAGGACCCCACTAGCCCTTTGGGGAGACAGAGGGAGAGTTTGCCAGCACACACCAGAGCGCTATATATATATACAGGGATAACCTTATATAAGTGTTTTTCCCTAATATAGCTGCTGTATATATTAATATGCCAATTTAGTGCCCCCCCCCCCTCTCTTGTTTTACCCTGTTTCTGTAGTGCAGGACTGCAGGGGAGAGTCAGGGAGCCTTCCTCCAACGGAGCTGTGAGGAAAAAATGGCGCTTGTGTGCTGAGGAGATAGGCTCCGCCCCTTTTTCGGCGGCCTTTCTCCCGCTTTTTTGTGGAAAACTGTCAGGGGTTAAATACATCCATATAGCCCAGGAGCTATATGTGATGTATTTTTAGCCATTTAAGGTATTTTCATTGCGTCCCAGGGCGCCCCCCCCCCAGCGCCCTGCACCCTCAGTGACCGGAGTGTGAAGTGTGCTGAGAGCAATGGCGCACAGCTGTGGTGCTGTGCGCTACCTTATTGAAGACAGGACGTCTTCTGCCGCCGATTTTCCGGACCTCTTCACTCTTCTGGCTCTGTAAGGGGGCCGGCGGCGCGGCTCCGGGACCCATCCATGGCTGGGCCTGTGATCGTCCCTCTGGAGCTAATGTCCAGTAGCCTAAGAAGCCCAATCCACTCTGCATGCAGGTGAGTTCGCTTCTTCTCCCCTAAGTCCCTCGATGCAGTGAGCCTGTTGCCAGCAGGTCTCACTGAAAATAAAAAAAACCTATTTAACTTTTACTCTAAGCAGCTCAGGAGAGCCACCTAGATTGCACCCTTCTCGTTCGGGCACAAAATCTTAACTGAGGCTTGGAGCAGGGTCATAGGGGGAGGAGCCAGTGCACACCAGCTAGTCCTAAAGCTTTTACTTTGTGCCCAGTCTCCTGCGGAGCCGCTATTCCCCATGGTCCTTTCGGAGTCCCCAGCATCCACTAGGACGTTAGAGAAATATATATATACATATATATATACACACACATGTATATGTATATATACACGTGTGTGTGTGTGTGTGTGTGTATATATATATATATATACACACATATACTATATATATTGTAAAGCCTCTTTCCTAGCCCCCCTCCCTCACAATGCCCACTTGCCTCAGTGCAAAGTATTGGAAGCTGTTAACTTGTCTCCGGCTCTGTACTCTCTCAGCATCGCTCCGGAGGTCTTGGCAAGCAGTTAGACCGCAGGAGAGAGTGCGGAGGCGCTCCGAAGCGGGAGGGCAGAGGGTGGCCGGCGGCCGCCCATGCAGAGGGAGGCAGATGGAGACTTTGCAGCAGCGGCTGGACCGTAACGTGACGGTCACGGTGTCATACGCGGCTGCTGCTGCTGCAGGAGATGATCGCGGCGGGCAGGTGGTGAGGAGCAACCGGGTAAGGGGACCTGGGAAGTGTTCTCTGTTGTCTGCGCCCCCCTCAAGTCCGGGGCACGTGACCCCTTAGCCCCCCCCTAGTTACGGCCGTGCCGGGAGTTCCGATAATGAACTCTAAAGTGTCACACTAACGATACTGAGATTGTGACATTCTGCAAAATTAAATATTCTGCATGTCTATGGGTTTTACGGATACTAAATAAGGTTATCTGTTGCCATAATGTGGTCACTCTGCCCCTTCTCATCCGGGAGATAGCCGTCTGCTCCTGACTTTACCATTGATCGTCTGAGTGAATTAAACTTGGTTCAATGAAATAAATTATGTAAAACATCTGTTACTCATTTATTCATTCAGTAAAAAGCCAGTGGTCAGCGTGCCGACAACACACAAATATCCCAGGATGAAAGGAACCTCTGCAGCCAGGAGCACGTGTATATGTGACAGCGAATTAATGCACATGACAGCCCAGTAGTAGCGTAGCGATGGCACCTGGAACCACGCTTAGCTAAGCCTTTCCACTACAAGAATTGCAGGCCACGAAAATATAACTGTTTTACAGGAAAAATAGATGTATCCCGAATTAGAAGTCATTCTGAATTTTAAATATTTTTCTCTTCTTACATGTATTAATTAGAGCAAACACTAATCATTATATTGCACCACTAATGTTAATGATTCAGCATCCAAAGACAATACATTAATGCAATCATAGCGGGAGGATGGGGCACCGCTGCCGCCGCTCACGGCAGCGTCCACCCGGCTCCGGCAAGTGAGGTCCCGCTTGCTGGAGCTGAGTGGACGCTGCCATGAGGTCCTGATGTAGGAATGAATGTAGGCTGACAGCCAATAGGAATATTCCATGTAATAGGTGACAGCCCATGAAAATGCCTTTATGTAGAACGGTGCATCCTTCTGTTACAGCACAAGTCACACTCTTCCTAGAACAAGAAAAGTTTACGAGAACATAATTTTCATGATGATTATTTTTTCCTATCCCCAGTCCTCTAATGAGCCAACGATATTAGCTCGTAACCTAATTTCTTTTAACGTCGCTGTAATAGGATCTGTTTCATTTCAACATGGAATTCATTTCCCTGGTATCTGTAATAACATTTTTGTAACAAGGACACACTTTGAAAGTTAATTCAAGGAAAGGACATGACATTACAATTAAATACCCACTAATACCCTACAGCCGTCTTATCCACACAATGCCTTCAAATGATATTACAACTCTAATAAAATTATAATTGGAGGCGAGCAAATGTTGTAAATACATTGTCAAATTGTATATTTGTGATCAGTATGAATGACTGATGGACGAGATGCCGGTGGTCAGCATACCGACACTGGTATCCCGTCCACCATAATTCCCACAGTCCCCTAGTAATCCCCTTAACCCTCACCCTTTCCCAGCGGCGGATTGGGAGCAAAAAGCGGCCCTGGAAAAATTTGTACTAGTGGCCTCACATGGGCAGCACCAGAGGTGTAAGGTCTAGCCATGGGCCATGGCAGCAGCACCCTCCCCCCAAGACTTTCCAGATAGTGGGCATGTCCAGCATCAAGGGGGAAGTTAAAAGGAAATAAAATTAAATATTATGAGCACATTATATGATACACCTTCAGAATTTAGGAAACTATATCATTCTTTAGAAATATATATTTTCTTGCTTATTACACCAACCGCGTATCCCCAACACTATTCACTCAGTCTTATATGTCTGCCAAGCAGGCAGACAGAGCATACACTAGATCATCTGCAATCACAGGCTAAGTGGCAAAGACATTTTCATATATGCAAATTATTTAGCATCTTATTCATTATGTCTATAAAAAGGACCACATGTCCTCAAACTAAACAGGCCCGCGGGTGCGTCGGCCCACCGATGATCTTCCCTGTAAGCCCTATGGCCAATCCGCCTCTGCCCTCTCCTTACCCTAGCCCTCCTTTGTGGGTGCCTAACCCTCCCCGGTGGTTCCTAACCATCCTTGCTCGGTGCCTAGCACTGACCCGCCCTCACCCGCTGCCTAATCCTAACCCTCCCCGCTTAATGTCTAACCCTAACCTCCCCTTCTATGTGCCTAACCCTAACCCTTCCTCCCTGGTCCCTAACCTTCCCTGCGCTTTCCCCTAACCCTAACCCCCCCCCCCCACGGAAGGACACCAGCGGGTCCCGCTGTCAGGACGTTCGGGGTGCTGGCTGTTGGTATTGTGACGCCGGCATCCCATTCGGCGTCAGTATGTAGGCGCCAGAACAGCGTCCTTCATCGGGATGCCGGCGTCGGTATAGCGACTGCCGTTATCCCGGCCGTCAGATAGGTAACTGCTTCCCGTATATTTAATATCATGAACTATTGTTTTGAGAACTAAACACAGTTAACTTATATAATTGCGTATACCAATAAGATTACCGCTACCGGGTCACGCCACGGCATGGTGTGGCTAGAAGGACTGTTTAACGTGCAGGCAGGCGAGATGTGTGTGGACACATCTGTAGCTGTTGTATACCTCCTGTGCTTTAGCTAGTGGACTACACTTGTGTATATAGAAGTAGGAATATATGTCTGTTTTTCTGTACTGCTGTTACAAATAGGTGTGATACATTATCCCAGCGTTCGGGATTCCAGAGGTCACATCACCAACCCCGGCATACAGAAACTGAGAATCCCGACAGTTTTGGGGGTTTATAAGCTAACCCTCTCACCCATCCCCCTTACCCTAACCCTCCTCTGGTGGCGGCTGGAGCTAAATCTAGGGGGGTGGCAGCTACGGCTAAATTCCGGGGGGTGGCGGCTATGCCTAACCACCTCCCTAGTGCGTAACCCTAACTACCCCCCTTAATGCCTAGCCCCAAGCCTAACCACTACCCCCACCCCCCTCCCAGGCCCTAATCCTAATAGCCACCTAGACACCTACCTCGAGGAATCCCGGTGGTCGGTGTTCCAGAGCCGGTGTCCCGGGTGGTGTCGGGATTCCGGCGTCGGTCGCATGACCGCTGGCATCCCGACCGCTAGGATGCCAAACGCATCCCGTTACAAATGTATTGCCTACTGTAGCTATGTTCCACCATATGCAAAGTAACTTGGATCTCCTTTCTGCTCTTCGCATATTTTTCTACTTATTGCTTGTTATTTTGTCAGCTGCTGACAATAAAAAAAGTCTGTTTCAAAATAACATGTGCCAAAAAGGGTCTTTTACAGACACCACTGTGATGTTATATGGGAATTGCTGGACTGCTTTAACATTCAGGAGTGTATGGGGGGTATTCAATTGTTTGAAAAGTCAGTTGGGAGTCTGGTTTTTCTAATACACCAACCGACTTTTCAAACAATTGAATTCCACCCTATATATCATTGTCTTCCTGTTTTCTGCGGTTCTTAACATACTGTACCGTTACCGTAACATATATACCACATCACTGCAGAATGTTGTACAACAACAATTTATCACAACAGACCTTCAGATCGAGTCACGGCAAAAGCAGGGCCCTCCGTGAAGCCTTCGCCAGTAGATTGATAATTCAGCGGAAGTCTTCACAGCATTGATTTGCTAATCCCTTATTGCGCATGCGCAGGTTGCACAGGATGCTCAGGTACACTAGCACAATGCAGAGCCTGTACAGAGTTGGCGAGAAGCCAACCCATCAGCCTACAGGGGAGTAGTGAGTATGCTTTGCCTGTACTCCTCCCTAGTGGCATGTCAGTGATCATAATGCCATCCTGACATGGCGTTATGAAATTGTCACAAACTGCGAAAAGCAGTTTGATAAATTCATCCTACTCTGCAGTCCCCATAGCAGGCAGTGAGGACGGGGGAAGAAATTAAACTAGTGTTTTCCCTCCCGGGCCGGGCGGCCGGCCGCACACACTGTGCAATATGACCGTTCATATCGTTTAGTGACGTCACTCAGCGGCCCGTCCGTTCAGGCAGCTCTTGGACGACAGTCCAGATTGAGCATGCATGCACCGCCGACACCGAGGGTCGATAACAACCCGCGTTGCCGGGCATCGGTCGTCGTTGCCGACATACACACTTGCTGAGAAAGTGAATGACGTTGCTCAGGAGGGTGAAAATAAGCGATGTCGTTCATTTTATTGGCAAGTGTATATGCACCTTAAGTCAGGGCCGTAACTACGTGTGTGCCAGGTGTGCCTGGCATACAGCGCAGTTGCCCTGAGGGCGCAACTGGCGGCATCCCCGTTCCAAGGAAACTTTAGTCAGCGGCATTGTAATGAGTCAAACTGACTCATTACAAGCCACCTGAGCGAGGAGCGGAGCAGCAGCTCCGGGGACAGTGGAGAGGGTGGATGAGGGAAGCGCATCCCAGCATTCACAGCAGCGGCGGCCAGCCTATGTGGAAGGAGAGGGACAGCTGCAGCGGCGCCAACACCAATTACAGTGCGCTGCTGCGGCTCCTTCCTCCCCCCTCCCTCCTCCTCCTTCTCCCCTGCCCGAGGAGCCTGACTGCCGTAATGTGGAAAAAATAAGATTTTACTCACCGGTAAATCTATTTCTCGTAGTCCGTAGTGGATGCTGGGAACTCCGTAAGGACCATGGGGAATAGCGGCTCCGCAGGAGACTGGGCACAACTAAAGAAAGCTTTAGGACTACCTGGTGTGCACTGGCTCCTCCCACTATGACCCTCCTCCAGACCTCAGTTAGGATACTGTGCCCGGAAGAGCTGACACAATAAGGAAGGATTTTGAATCCCGGGTAAGACTCATACCAGCCACACCAATCACACCGTATAACTCGTGATGCTATACCCAGTTAACAGTATGAATAACAACTGAGCCTCACCAACAGATGGCTCATAACAATAACCCTTTAGTTAAGCAATAACTATATACAAGTTTTGCAGACAATCCGCACTTGGGATGGGCGCCCAGCATCCACTACGGACTACGAGAAATAGATTTACCGGTGAGTAAAATCTTATTTTCTCTGACGTCCTAGTGGATGCTGGGAACTCCGTAAGGACCATGGGGATTATACCAAAGCTCCCAAACGGGCGGGAGAGTGCGGATGACTCTGCAGCACCGAATGAGCAAACTCAAGGTCCTCCTTAGCCAGGGTATCAAACTTGTAGAATCTTGCAAAAGTGTTTGAACCCGACCAAGTAGCAGCTCGGCAAAGTTGTAAAGCCGAGACCTCTCGGGCAGCCGCCCAAGAAGAGCCCACTTTCCTCGTGGAATGGGCCTTTACAGATTTAGGATGCGGCAGTCCAGCCGCAGAATGTGCAAGTTGAATCGTGCTACAGATCCAGCGAGCAATAGTCTGCTTAGAAGCAGGAGCACCCAGCTTGTTGGGTGCATACAGGATAAATAGCGAGTCAGTTTTTCTGACTCCAGCCGTCCTGGAAACATATATTTTCAGGGCCCTGACTACGTCCAGCAACTTGGAGTCCTCCAAGTCCCGAGTAGCCGCAGGCACCACAATAGGTTGGTTCACATGAAAAGCTGATACCACCTTAGGAAGGAATTGGGAACGCGTCCTCAATTCCGCCCTATCCACATGAAAAATCAGATAAGGGCTTTTGCATGACAAAGCCGCCAATTCTGATACACGCCTGGCCAACGCTAAGGCCAACAGCATGACCACTTTCCACGTGAGGTATTTTAGCTCCACGGTTTTAAGTGGCTCAAACCAATGCGACTTCAGGAAATACAACACCACGTTGAGATCCCACGGTGCCACTGGAGGCACAAACGGGGGCTGAATATGCAGCACTCCCTTAACAAAAGTCTGAACTTCAGGCAGTGAAGCAAGTTCTTTTTGGAAGAAAATGGACAGAGCCGAAATCTGGACCTTAATGGAACCCAATTTTAGGCCCATAGACACTCCTGACTGTAGGAAGTGCAGAAAACGACCCAGTTGAAATTCCTCCGTTGGGGCCTTTCTGGCCTCACACCAAGGAACATATTTTCGCCAAATACGGTGATAATGTGTTACGGTCACATCTTTTCTCGCCTTAATCAGCGTAGGAATGACTTCCTCCGGAATGCCTTTTTCCTTTAGGATCCGGTGTTCAACCGCCATGCCGTCAAACGCAGCCGCGGTAAGTCTTGGAACAGACAGGGTCCCTGCTGCAGCAGGTCCTGTCTGAGCGGCAGAGGCCATGGGTCCTCTGAGATAATTTCTTGAAGTTCTGGGTACCAAGATCTTCTTGGCCAATCCGGAACCACGAGTATAGTTCGTACTCCTGTCTTTCTTATTATTCTCAGTACCTTGGGTATGAGAGGCAGAGGAGGGAACACATACACCGACTGGTACACCCACGGTGTTACCAGAGCGTCCACAGCTATCGCATGAGGGTCCCTTGACCTGGCGCAATATCTTTTTAGCTTTTTGTTGAGGCGGGACGCCATCATGTCCACCTGTGGCCTTTCCCACTGGTGTACAATCATTTGGAAGACTTCTGGATGAAGTCCCCACTCTCCCGGGTGGAGGTCGTGCCTGCTGAGGAAGTCTGCTTCCCAGTTGTCCACTCCCGGAATGAACACTGCTGACAGTGCTAACACGTGATTCTCCGCCCAACGGAGAATCCTTGTGGCTTCTGCCATCGCCATCCTGCTTCTTGTGCCGCCCTGTCGGTTTACATGGGCGACCGCCGTGATGTTGTCTGACTGAATCAGTACCGGCTGGTGCTGAAGCAGGGGCCTTGCCTGACTTAGGGCATTGTAAATGGCCCTTAGTTCCAGTATATTTATATGTAGGGCAGTCTCCTGACTTGACCATAGTCCTTGGAAATTTGTTCCCTGAGTGACTGCCCCCCAGCCTCGAAGGCTGGCATCCGTGGTCACTAGGACCCAGTCCTGTATGCCGGATCTGCGGCCCTCTAGAAGATGAGCACTCTGCAGCCACCACAGTAGAGACACCCTGGCCCTTGGGGACAAGGTTATCAGCCGATGCATCTGAAGATGCGATCCGGACCACTTGTCCAGCAGATCCCACTGAAAGATCCTTGCATGGAACTTGCCGAATGGAATTGCTTCGTAAGAAGCTACCATCTTTCCCAGCACTCGCGTGCAGTGATGCACCGACACCTGTTTTGGTTTTAGGAGGTCTCTTACAAGAGATGACAACTCCCTGGCCTTCTCCTCCGGGATAAACACTTTTTTCTGTTCTGTGTCCAGAACCATCCCCAGGAACAGTAGACGCGTTGTAGGAACCAGCTGCGACTTCGGGATATTCAGGATCCAGCCGTGCTGTTGTAGCACTGTCTGAGCTAGTGCTACTCCGATCAACAACTGTTCCCTGGACCTCACCTTTATAAGGAGATCGTCCAAGTACGGGATAATTATGACTCCCTTTTTTCGAAGGAGTATCATCATTTCTGCCATTACCTTGGTAAATACCCTCGGAGCCGTGGATAGACCAAACGGGGCAACGTCTGGAATTGGTAATGACAGTCCTGTACCACAAATCTGAGGTACTCCTGGTGAGGAGGGTAAATGGGGACATGCAGGTAAGCATCCTTGATGTCCAGTGATACCATGTAATCCCCCTCGTCCAGGCTCGCAATAACCGCTCTGAGCGATTCCATTTTGAACTTGAACCTTCTTATGTAAGTGTTCAGTGATTTTAGATTAAAATGGGTCACCATTTCACCGAACCGTCCGGTTTCGGTACCACAAACAACGTGGAATAATAACCCCTTCCCTGTTGCAGGAGGGGTACCTTGATTATCACCTGCTGAGAGTACAGCTTGTGAATTGCCTCCAGCACTGCCTCCCTGTCTAGGGGAGTTGTTGGCAAAGCTGATTTGAGGAAACGGCGAGGGGGAGACGTCTCGAATTCCAGCTTGTAACCCTGAGATACCACTTGTAGAATCCAGGGATCTACCTGTGAGCGAGCCCACTGGTCGCTGAAGTTCCGGAGACGGGCCCCCACCGCACCTGGCTCCGCCTGTGGAGCCCCAGCGTCATGTGGTGGACTTAGAGGAAGCGGGAGAGGGCTTTTGCTCCTGGGAACTGGCTGTATGGTGCAGCTTTTTCCCCCTGCCTCTGCCTCTGGGCAGAAAGGACGCGCCTTTAACCCGCTTGCCTTTCTGTGGCCGAAAGGACCGTACCTGATAATACGGTGCTTTCTTTGGCTGTGAGGGAACATGGGGTAAAAATGTCGACTTTCCAGCAGTTGCTGTGGAGACAAGGTCCGAGAGACCCTCCCCAAACAATTCCTCACCTTTGTAAGGCAAAACCTCCATGTGCCTTTTAGAATCTGCATCACCTGTCCATTGCCGGGTCCACAATACCCTCCTGGCAGATATGGACATTGCATTTACTCTAGATGCCAGCCGGCAAATATCCCTCTGGGCATCTCTCATATATAAGAGTGCATCCTTAATATGCTCTATGTTTAGCAATATAGTGTCCCTGTCCAGGGTATCAATGTTATCAGACAGGGAATCTGACCACGCGGCTGCAGCACTGCACATCCATGCTGAAGCAATAGCCGGTCGCAGTATAAAACCTGAGTGTGTATACACAGACTTCAGGATAGCCTCCTGCTTTCTATCTGCAGGCTCCTTTAGGGCGGCCGTATCCGGAGACGGTAGTGCCACCTTTTTTGACAAGCGTGTGAGCGCTTTATCCACCCTAGGGGATGTCTCCCAATGTGACCTATCCTCTGGCGGGAAAGGGTACGCCATTAGTAATCTTTTAGAAATCACCAGTTTCTTATCGGGGGAAGCCCACGCTTTATCACACACTTCATTCAACTCATCAGATGGGGGAAAAACCACTGGTTGCTTTTTCTCCCCAAACATAATACCCTTTTTTGTGGTACCTGGGTAAAGATCAGAAATGTGCAACACATCTTTCATTGCCGTAATCATGTAACGGATGGCCCTATTGGAATGTACCGTGGTCTCACCGTTGTCGACACTGGAGTCAGTATCCGTGTCGACGTCTGTATCTGCCATCTGCGGTAGCGGGCATTTTAGGGCCCCCGATGGCTTTTGAGACGCCTGGGCAGGCACGGGCTGAGAAGCCGGCTGTCCCACATCTGTCATGTCGTCAAACCTTTTGTGTAAGGTAAAAAAGACACAAACGAGAGAGCGCTATTCACAACCCAAGTGGATTTTTATTTTTAACTTTAAATCACTATAAATTTATTGCCGGCCGGCAGTATATAAACATATATTAATATAATTTAAAAATATCAATATCACCATAAAATCCAATAAATCACTGATTATAATCAAATTGATTCCATACATATGCACAATGTAGGTCTACCTATCCCACTTATACACATACTTTCCTTATTTCTCAAGGATCCGGAATTGAAACTCTATTTCCAATACACCGGATACTTTGTATAAGACTTATGTCCAACAATGTGTCAATTGTACTGATATGAGCTACTCAAAAGCTTCTCCGCCTCATATTAAACCATATGGATAAGTGTTAACTTGAAAGATACTTATGTCCATATATCCGTGAGTCCGATTGTTGGAACGTGTATTGATAATATCATATACAATAAATCCTTATTCCCAGCTGGTTAGTGGTTTGAAATAATTAATGCAAAGCTGATTCCTGAATAAAAGTTACTGTGTTACAGCCATCAGTAAATGAAAAAATAGGTATACCATACATGCGCCACTGTTTGATCACGGTGCAGGTGATATTGCTCCTGGCTGATTTCTCATGGATCGCCTTTTATGCAGTGAATACCGCCATGCATTTAAGCCACGGAAACAAGCTTTGTCCTCCCGGCCGGTGCTCGTATTCTCGGCCTTATCTGGAGTCCGTGGATGGATGTACGATAAAGACGCTCCCCTCCTACAAGGGTAAAGTGCAGCCGACCAGCTGATATATTTCCGTCCGCTGTAGTTTAAGGTTTGTAACCGGAGGTGCTGACAGACGCGTTTCCCCGCCTACTAACAAGCATCGGCGGCTTCCTCAGTGTCATGACACTGAGGAAGCCGCCGATGCTTGTTAGTAGGCGGGGAAACGCAAAGTATCCGGTGTATTGGAAATAGAGTTTCAATTCCTTGAGAAATAAGGAAAGTATGTGTATAAGTGGGATAGGTAGACCTACATTGTGCATATGTATGGAATCAATTTGATTATAATCAGTGATTTATTGGATTTTATGGTGATATTGATATTTTTAAATTATATTAATATATGTTTATATACTGCCGGCCGGCAATAAATTTATAGTGATTTGAAGTTAGAAATAAAAATAAAAATCCACTTGGGTTTTGAATAGCGCTCTCTCGTTTGTGTCTTTTTTAGTTTTCATTTCAGGGACAAAAAAAAATTGCCCCTGAGAGAGCAGCTTACACATCCTTAGAATCATAGCGCCAGGAATTGTCTGGTTCTTTTGTGTAAGGAGTTGACACTGTCACGTACTTCCTTCCACATATCCATCCACTCAGGTGTTGACCCCGCAGGGGGTGACATCACATTTATAGGCACCTGCTCCGCCTCCACATAAGCCTCCTCATCAAACATGTCGACACAGCCATACCGACACACCGCACACACACAGGGAATGCTCTGACTGAGGACAGGACCCCACAAAGCCCTTTGGGGAGACAGAGAGAGAGTATGCCAGCACACACCAGAGCGCTATATAATGCCGGGATTTACACTACTCACAGTGATTTCCCTTATAGCTGCTTATTACACAGAATTGCGCCTAAATTTAGTGCCCCCCCCTCTCTTTTTTACCCTTATGTAGTCTGAAACTGCAGGGGAGAGCCTGGCAGCGATCCTTCCAGCGGAGCTGTGAGAGGAAATGGCGCCAGTGTGCTGAGGGAGATAGCCCCGCCCCTTTTTCGGCGGACTTCTCCCGCTTTTATTAAATTAATGTGGCAGGGGTATTTTACACATATATAGTCTAGTAAGCTATATTATGTGTGTTTGCCACCTGTAAGGTACTCAAATTGCTGCCCAGGGCGCCCCCCCCCCCCCCCAGCGCCCTGCACCCATAGTGACCAGAGTGTGTGGTGTGCACAGGGAGCAATGGCGCACAGCTGCATTAATGAAGACAGGAGTATTCAGCCGCCGATTTTGAGGAAGATCTTCTTGCTTCTGGCTCTGCAAGGGGGACGGCGGCGCGTCTCCGGGACCGGACGATCATGGATGGGCCCAGTGTTCGATCCCTCTGGAGCTAATGGTGTCCAGTAGCCTAAGAAGCCCAAGCTAGCTGCAAGCAGGTAGGTTCGCTTCTCTCCCCTAAGTCCCTCGTAGCAGTGAGTCTGTTGCCAGCAGATCTCACTGAAAATAAAAAACCTAAAATATACTTTCTTTTTCTAGGAGCTCAGGAGAGCCCCTAGTGTGCATCCAGCTCAGCCGGGCACAAAATTCTAACTGAGGTCTGGAGGAGGGTCATAGTGGGAGGAGCCAGTGCACACCAGGTAGTCCTAAAGCTTTCTTTAGTTGTGCCCAGTTTCCTGCGGAGCCGCTATTCCCCATGGTCCTTACGGAGTTCCCAGCATCCACTAGGACGTCAGAGAAATGGGGACTCTGTCTGCCGTAATGTATAAAAAGGGGGACTGTCTGCCGTAATGTGTAAAAAGTGGTACTGTCTGGCGTAATGTGTAAAAAGTGGGACTCTGTCTGCCGTAATGTGTAAAAAGGGGGACTGTCTACCATAATGCGTAAAAAGGGGGACTGTCTGCCGTAATGTGTAAAAAGGGGGACTGTCTGGCATAATGTATAAAAAGGGGGACTGTCTGCTGTAATGTGTAAAAAGGGGGACTGTCTGCCGTAATAAGTAAAAAGGGGACACTGTCTGCCGTAATGTATAAAAAGGGGGACTGTCTGCCGTAATGTGTTAAAAGGGAGACTCTGCTGTAATGTGTAAAAGGTGGGACTCTATCTGCCATAATGTGTAAATGGTGGACTCTGTCTGCCATAATGTGTAAAAGGAGGACTCTGTCTGTTGTAATGTGTAAAAAGGGGAACTGTCTGCCGTAATGTATAAAAGGTGGACTCTGTCTTCTGTAATGTGTAAAAAGGGGGCACTGTCTGCTGTAATGTGTAAAAAGGGGACGCTGTCTGCCGTAATGTGTAAAAAGGGGACTCTACCTGCCGCAATATGTAAAAGGGGCTCTACGTGGTGGAGATTACTGTGCACCGTAATATGAATTGGTATTATTTTGTGGCCACACCCCTTCCTCATGAAGCCATGCCCCTATATTTTTGACGCGCGCCCAATTTGCATAAGGGGGAGGGGCACCGATGTCATTTCTTGCACACATAGCTAAAATGGCTAGTTACGGCACTGCCTTAAGTATTAGCCTCTCTGGCTACATACAGCAAATGGACAAGCCTTCAAAATGTACCTGCAGAAATATTGGACTGGACGACCCACCATACCCATTAGTATGTTCAGGAAACATACAGTATTTGCTCAAGAGAAATCACTGATTTCTTTGTTGTTTTCCTCTTGTTAAATAGGGAGAAAATAAGATTTTACTTACCGGTAAATCTATTTCTCGTAGTCCGTAGTGGATGCTGGGGACTCCGTAAGGACCATGGGCAATAGACGGGCTCCGCAGGAGACAGGGCACTTTAAGAAAAAATTTGGATACTGGTGTGCTCTGGCTCCTCTCTCTATGTCCCTCCTCCAGACCTCAGTTAGAGAAACTGTGCCCGGAAGAGCTGACAGTACAAGGAAAGGATTTTGGAATCCAGGGCAAGACTCATACCAGTCACACCAATCACACCATATAACTTGTGATAAACCCAGTTAACAGTATGAACAACAACGGAGCATCAGATCAACCCTGATGCAACCAAACATAACCCTTATTTAAGCAATAACTATATACAAGTATTGCAGAAGAAGTCCGCACTTGGGACGGGCGCCCAGCATCCACTACGGACTACGAGAAATAGATTTACCGGTAAGTAAAATCTTATTTTCTCTAACGTCCTAGTGGATGCTGGGGACTCCGTAAGGACCATGGGGATTATACCAAAGTTCCCAAACGGGCGGGAGAGTGCGGATGACTCTGCAGCACCGAATGAGCAAACACAAGGTCCTCCTCAGCCAGGGTATCAAACTTGTAAAACTTTGCAAAAGTGTTCGAACCTGACCAAATAGCTGCTCGGCAAAGCTGTAATGCCGAGACCCCTCGGGCAACCGCCCAAGAAGAGCCCACCTTCCTTGTGGAGTGGGCTTTTACTGATTTTGGAAGCGGCAATCCAGCCGCAGAATGAGCCCGCTGAATCGTGTTACAGTTCCAGCGAGCAATAGTTTGCTTTGAAGCAGGAGCACCTAGGGGTTCACTACGGCTGGCCGGCGGTCGGGCTCCCGGCGACCAGCATACCGGCGCCGGGAGCCCGACCGCCGGCTTACCGACAGCGAGGCGAGCGCAAATGAGCCCCTTGCGCGCTCGCTACGCTACGGGCACGGTGGCGCGCTACGCGCGCCACACTATTTTATTCTCCCTCTATGGGGGCCGTGGACCCCCACGAGGGAAAATAAGTGTCGGTATGCCGGCGGTCGGGCTCCCGGCGCCGGTATACTGAGCGCCGGGAGCCCGACCGCCGGCATACAGAAGACCACCCGCACCCAGCTTGTTGGATGCATACAGGATAAACAGCGACTCAGTTTTCCTGACTCTATCCGTTCTGGCTACATAAACCTTCAAAGCCCTGACCACATCTAGTAACTCGGAATCCTCAAAATCACGAGTAGCCACAGGCACCACAATAGGTTGGTTCATATGAAAGGATGACACCGCTTTTGGCAGAAATTGTGGACGGGTCCACAATTCTGCCCTGTCCATATGGAAAACCAGATAGGGGCTTTTATGTGACAAAGCCGCTAATTCTGACACACGCCTAGCTGACGCCAAGGCTAATAGCATGACCACCTTCCACGTGAGAAATTTTAACTCCACGGTTTTGAGTGGCTCAAACCAGTGTGACTTCAGGAAACTCAACACCACGTTAAGATCCCAAGGTGCCACTGGAGGCACAAAGGGGGGCTAAATATGCAGCACTCCCTTTACAAACGTCTGGACTTCAGGAAGAGAAGCCAGTTCTTTTTGAAAGAAAATGGATAGAGCCGAAATCTGGACCTTAATGGAACCCAATTTCAGGCCCAAAGTCACTCCCGACTGTAGGAAGTGAAGGAAACGGCCCAGCTGGAATTCCTCTGTAGGGGCATTACTGGCCTCACACCAAGCAACATATTTTCGCCATATACGGTGATAATGTTTAGCCGTCACGTCCTTCCTAGCCTTAAACAGCGTAGGAATAACCTCATCCGGAATGCCTTTTTCTGCTAGGATCCGGCGTTCAACCGCCATGCTGTCAAACGCAGCCGCGGTAAGTCTTGGAACAGACAGGGCCCCTGTAGCAGCAAGTCCTGTCTTAGAGATAGAGGCCATGGGTCCTCTGTGAGCATATCTTGCAGTCCTGGATACCAAGTCCTTCTTGGCCAATCCGGAACAATGAGTATTGTTCTCACTCCTCTTTTTCTTATGATTCTCAGCACCTTTGGTATGAGAGGAAGAGGAGGAAATACATAAACCGACTGGAACACCCACGGTGTCACTAGTGCGTCTACAGCTATCGCCTGAGGGTCTCTTGACCTGCCGCAATATCTCTGTAGCTTTTTGTTGAGGAGGGATGCCATCATGTCCACCTGTGGCAGTTCCCACCGCCTTGCAATCTGCGTGAAGACTTCCTGATGAAGTCCCCACTCTCCCGGGTGGAGGTCGTGCCTGCTGAGGAAGTCTGCTTCCCAGTTGTCCACTCCCGGAATGAACACTGCTGACAGTGTGCTTACGTGATTCTCCGCCCAGCGAAGAATTCTGGTGGCTTCTACCATCGCCACCCTGCTCCTTGTGCCGCCTTGGCGGTTTACATGAGCCACTGCGGTGATATTATCTGACTGAATCAGAACCGGTTGGTCGCGAAGCAGGGTCTCCACTTGACTTAGGGCGTTGTATATGGCCCTTAGTTCCAGGATATTGATGTGAAGGCAAGTCTCCTGCCTTGACCACAGCCCTTGGAAATTTCTCCCCTGTGTGACTGCCCCCCACCCTCGGAGGCTTGCATCCGTGGTCACCAGGACCCAGTCCTGAATGCCGAATCTGCGACCTTCGAGAAGGTGAGCACTCTGCAGCCACCACAGGAGAGACACCCTGGCCCTGGGGGATAGGGTGATTAATCTGAAGATGTGATCCGGACCACTTGTCCAGTAAGTCCCATTGGAAGGTCCTCGCATGGAACCTGCCGAAGGGAATGGCCGCGTATGATGCCACCCTCCTTCCCAGGACTCGAGTGCAGTGATGCACTGACACCTGTTTTGGTTTTAATAGATTCCTGACCAGTGTCACGAGCTCCTGAGCTCTCTCTATCGGGAAATAAACCCTTTTCTGGTCTGTGTCTAGGATCATGCCTAGGAGAGGCAGATGAGCTGTAAGAACCAACTGCGACTTTGTAATATATAGAATCCCGCCGTGTTGCCGTTACACTTCCAGAAAAAGTGATACGCTGTTCAGCAACTGCTCTCTTGATCTCGCTTTTATGAGGAGATCGTCCAAGTACGTGATAATAGTGACACCTTGCTTCCGCAGGAGCACCATCATTTCCGCCATTACCTTGGTGAATATTCTCAAGGCCACGGAGAGACCAAACGGCAACGCCTGAAATTGGTAATGACAATCCCGTACCGCAATTCTGAGGTACGCCTGATGAGGTGGATAAATGGGGACATGAAGGTATGCATCCTTTATGTCCCGAATCACCATAAAATCTCCCCCTTTCAGGCTTGCAATGACCGCTCTTAGCGATTCCATCTTGAACTTGAACCTTTTCAGGTATATGTTCAGGGATTTTAATTTCAATATGGGTCTGACAGAACCGTCTGGTTTCGGGACAACAACATGGTTGAATAATACCCCCCTCCTTGTTGAAGGAGGGGAACCTTGACCACCACCTGTTGAAGATACAATTTGTGAATTGCAGTTAACACTGTTTCCCTCTCGTGGGGGGAAGCCGGCAGGGCCGTTGGTGAGGGGGCATCTTCTCAAAGTCCAGCTTGTATCCCTGAGACACAATATCTATTGCCCAGGGATCTAGCAGGGAGTGAACCCACTTGTGGCTGAACTTACGAAGGCGTGCCCCCACCGGTTCTAGCTCCGCCTGTGGAGCCCCAGTGACATGCGGTGGATTTTTGTAGAGGCCGGGGAGGACTTCTGTTCCTGGGAACTAGCTGTGTTGTGCAGCTTCTTTCCTCTGCCCCTGCCTCTGGCAAGAAAGGACGCACCTCGGACTTTCTTGTTTCTTTATTCGAAAGGCTGCATTTGATAATGTCGTGCTTTCCTAGGCTGTGCAGGAATATAAGGCAAAATATCAGAATTACCAGCTATAGCTGTGGAGACCAGGTCCGAGAACCCTTCTCCACACAATCCTCAGCCTTCCATATGCCTCTTAATTCGGCATCATCTGTCCAATGCATATTCTACAGAACACGTCAAGCAGAAATCGACATAGCTTTGACTCTAGGACCCAGTATACTCATGTCTCTTTGGGCATGTTTTGTATATACATATCTCTTAAGACAGCATCTTTAATATATATATATCTCTATATATACATATATATATCTATATGCATACTAGGGTCTCAATCTCTGCTGATAAGGTACATGTCCACGCTGCCACAGCGCTATAAACCCATGCCGACACAATCGCCGGTCTGAGTAGTGTACCAGAATGTGCACGCTATCTGCAGGATCCCTGAGAATAGCTGTTACGTCAGGGCTACCTTTTGGGCAAACGTGACACCCTAGGGGAAGATTCCCATCATATCCTGGCCCTAGTGGGGAAAGGATACTGCCTGAGAATTCTTTGTGGGAAACTGCAGTCTCTTGTCTGGAGATTCCCTCTCTTTTTCATCATGAGAGGAGGGAAATTTACCTAAGCTTTCTTCCCCTTAAACATGTGTACCCTTGTGTCAGGGACAGATGAGTCATCAGTGATATGCAAATCATCTTTTATTACAATAATCATATTGAATACTTTTCTGCCATTTTGGCTGTAACTTTGCATTATCGTAGTCGACACAGGAGTCAGACTCCGTGTCGATATCAGTGTTTATTATTTTGGATAGTGAGCATTGAGAGACTCTAAAGGTCTCTGCGACATAGGGAAAGACATGGGTAGATTTCCTGTCTGTTCTCTAATCTTTTGTGCAATAAATTCACCTTAGCACTTAATTACACATATCCAAACAGGTGTCGGCGTTGTCGACGGAGACACCCTCTCACACACATATTTGCTCCATCCCCTCCTTAGGGGAGCCTTTTACCTCAGACATGTCGACACACACGTACCGACACACCACACACTCAGGGAATGCTCATCCGAAGACAGTTCCCCCATAAGGCCCTTTGGAGAGACAGAGAGAGAGTATGCCAGCACACACCCCAGCGCTATTAACCCAGGAATAACACAGTAACTTAATGTTAACCCAGTAGCTGCTGTTTATATTGATTTTTGCGCCTAATTATGTGCCCCCCCTCTCTTTTTACCCTCTTCTACTGTGTAACTGCAGGGGAGAGACTGGGGAGCTTCCTCTCAGTGGTGCTGTGGAGAAAAAACATGGCGCTGGTGAGTGCTGAGGAAGAAGCCCCGCCCCCTCGACGGCGGGCTTCTGTTCCGCTTTCATGTACAATTTTGGCGGGGGCTCATACATATATACAGTGCCCAACTGTATATTATGCAAACTTTTGCCAAAGAGGTCTCTAATTGCTGCCCAGGGCGGCCCCCCTGCGCCCTGCACCCTTACAGTGAACGGAGTATGTGGGTGTACTGTGGGAGCAATGGCATATGAAGAGTGGAGTCTTCTGCCGACGATTTCGAAGTCTTCTTGCTTCTGTCACCGGCTTCTGTCTTCCGGCTCTGCGAGGGGGACGGCGGCGCGGCTCCGGGATCGGACGACCAAGGGTGCGATCCTGTGTACGATCCCTCTGGAGCTAATGGTGTCCAGTAGCCTAAGAAGCAGGACCTATCTTCAGTGAGTAGGGCTGCTTCTCTCCCCTCAGTCCCACGTAGCAGAGAGTCTGTTGCCAGCAGATCTCTCTGAAAATAGAAACCCTATTAAAATACTTTCTTTTTAGCAAGCTCAGGAGAGCTCACTAAGTAGCACCCAGCTCGTCCGGGCACCGATTCAAACTGAGGTCTGGAGGAGGGACATAGAGGGAGGAGCCAGAGCACACCAGTATCCAAATTCTTTCTTAAAGTGCCCTGTCTCCTGCGGAGCCCGTCTATTCCCCATGGTCCTTACGGAGTCCCCAGCATCCACTAGGACGTTAGAGAAACAGCATTAACCTCTGTTTTTGGCAAAGACACAAAGGGTTATCCCTGCTTGACAGACGGAACCTTCTATGTATTCATAACAGTAACAAAACTTTTCTGTTTTCATAGTTTTGGAGTTAAGATTTCTACATAAGAATAAAAAGTAATGAAAACTATTTTGAGTCTCTACTGAAATCTAATTAATTACAAATAAAAAATCTCTCTTACAGCGAGCTAAGCAATGTGTGCTTTTCAAATATCAGATATCAGGCTGCTTTTCAAATACAAATGATTTTTTTAGTCTTAATCACATTATATTTTGCCTCAGTCTATAGTGCCTTTTTTATTATTAAATCATAACAGCTTATGGGAAAAGATATTTTTTCACTCTCTATAAGCATTCAGAATGTTAAACAGCAAATTCTGTGATCCACACAATGCAAAATTCCTATTATTCATTACATACCTAGTGGTGTATTTACTAAGGTGTTGGTTTATAGAAGTTGAGCTGTTGCCCATAGCAACTAATCAGAGTCTATTTACCATTAGCTAGCACCTTCTAGAAAAAGAGCTAGACTCTGATTGGTTGCTATGGGCAACATCTACACTTCTATAAACCTGTACTTTAGTAAATATACCCCCAAGTAATTAGTTTTAATCTATACAGATCAAAACTTGTATGGAATGGAGGTTGATTATTGGTTTCTTACTGTAAAGACAAATTTTTGGAAACACTCATTGCTACTCTCAATTGCTATTGTTTAAGCCAAAGTACTGCATTAAAGTTTAGTGACTGAGGGCCTGATTCACGTTTGTTAGCAAAGCAAAAATAAGAATTTACTCACCGGTAATTCTATTTCTCGTAGTCCGTAGTGGATGCTGGGTACTGCGTAAGGACCATGGGGTATAGACGGGCTCCGCAGGAGACTGGGCACTCTTAAAAGAAAGATTAGGTACTATATCTGGTGTGCACTGGCTCCTCCCTCTATGTCCCTCCTCCAGACCTCAGTTAGGGAAACTGTGCCCGGAAGAGCTGACATTACTAGGAAAGGATTTGGAATCCAGGGTAAGACTCATACCAGCCACACCAATCACACTGTACAACTCGTGATAACTATACCCAGTTAACAGTATGAACAATAACTGAGCCTCTCTCAACAGATGGCTCATACAATAACCCTTTAGTTAAGCAATAACTATATACATGTATTGCAGAGAGTCCGCACTTGGGACGGGCTCCCAGCATCCACTACGGACTACGAGAAATAGAATTACCGGTGAGTAAATTCTTATTTTCTCTGACGTCCTAGTGGATGCTGGGTTCTCCGTAAGGACCATGGGGATTATACCAAAGCGATGACTCTGCAGCACCGAATGAGCAAACTCAAGGTCCTCCTCAGCCAGGGTATCAAACTTGTAGAATTTTGCAAAAGTGTTTGAACCCGACCAAGTAGCAGCTCGGCAAAGTTGTAAAGCCGAGACCCCTCGGGCAGCCGCCCAAGAAGAGCCCACCTTCCTCGTGGAATGGGCTTTTACTGATTTAGGATGCGGCAGTCCAGCCGCAGAATGTGCAAGCTGAATGGTGCTACAGATCCAGCGAGCAATAGTCTGCTTTGAAGCAGGAGCACCCAGCTTGTTGGGTGCATGCAGGATAAATAGCGAGTCAGTTTTTCTGACTCTAGCCGTCCTGGAAACATAAAGTTTCAGGGCCCGGACTACGTCCAGCAACTTGGAATCCTCCAAGTCCCTAGTAGCCGCAGGCACCACAATAGGTTGGTTCAAATGAAACGATGATACCACCTTAGGGAGAAATTGGGGACGAGTCCTTCATTCTGCCCTTTCCATATGGAAGATCAGATATGGGCTTTTACATGGCAAAGCCGCCAATTCTGACACACGCCTAGTCCAAGCTAAGGCCAAAAGCATGACCACTTTCCACGTGAGATATTTTAGCTCCACTGTCTTAAGTGGCTCAAACCAGTGGGATTTTAGGAATCCAACACACGTTAAGATCCCAAGGTGCCACTGGAGGCACAAAAGGGGCTGAATATGCAGCACCCCTGTAACAACGTCCGAACTTCAGGCAGTGAAGCCAGTTCTTTTTGAGAGAAAAAGGGATAGGGCCGAAATCTTGGCCTTTATGGATCCTAATTTTAGGCCCATAGTCACTCCTGACTGTAGGAAGTGCAGGAATCGACCCCCCTGGAATTCCTCTGTAGGGCCTTCCCGGCCACACACCAAGCAACCTATTTTCGCCATATACAATGAAAAAGTCTTGCTGTCACGTCTTTCCTAGCCTTTATCAGCGTAGGAATAACTGCATCCGGAATGCCCTTTTCCGCTAGGATCCGGCGTTCAACCGCCATGCCGTCCAACGCAGCCGCGGTAAGTCTTGGATCAGACAGGGTCCCTGTTGCAACATGTCCTGACTGAGAGGCAGAGGCCATGGGTCCTCTGAGAGCATTTCTTGCAGTTCCGGGTACCGAGTCCTTCTTGGCCAATCCGGAGCAAAGAATATTGTTCACACTCCTCCGTTTATTACAATTCTCAGCCCTTGGGTCTGAGAGGAAGAGGAGGGAATATATAGACCGACTGGAACACCTACGGTGTTACTAGTGCGACCACAGCTATCGCCTGAGAGTCCCTTGACCCAGCGTAAAACCTTTTTTATCTTTTTATTGAGGTGGGACGCCATGTAGTACACCTGAGGCAGTTTCCATCAATTTGCAAAACTGCGTGAAGACATCCTGATGAAGTCACCACTTTCCCGGGTGGAGGTCGTGTCCACTCCCGGAATGAACACTGCTGACAGTGCGCTTACTTGATTCTCCGCCCAGCGAAGAATTCTGGTGGCTTCTACCCTCGCCACCCTGCTCCTTGTGCCGCCCTGGCAGTTTACATGAGCCCCTGCGGTCTGACTGGATTAGAACCGGTTGGTCGCGAAGCAGGAACTCCGCTTGACTTAGGGCGTTGTATATGGCCCTTAGTTCCAGGATATTGATGTGAAGGCAAGTCTGTTGGCTTGACCACAAACCTTGGAATTTTCTTCCCTGTGTAACTGCCCCCCATCCTCGGAGGCTTGCATCCGTGGTCACCAGGACCCAGTCCTGAATGCCGAATCTGCGGCCCTCGAGAAGGTGAGCACTCCGCAGCCACCACAGGAGAGACACCCTGGCCCTGGGGGATAGGGTGATTAACCGATGCATCTGAAGATGTGACCCGGACCACTTGTCCAGTAAGTTCCATTGTCCTTGCATGGAACCAGCCGAAGGGGATGGCCTCGTATGATGCCATCATCCTTCCCAGGACTCGAGTGCAGTGATGCACTGACACCTGTTTTGGTTTTCAATGGATTCCTGACCAGTGTCATGAGCTCCTGAGCTCTCTCTATCGGGAGATAAACCCTCTTCTGGTCTGTGTCTAGGATCATGCCTAGGCGAGGCAGATGAGCTGTAGGAACCAACTGCGACTTTGGAATATATAGAATCCAGTCGTGTTGCCGTTTCACTTCCAGAGAAGGTGATACGCTGTCCAGCAACTGCTCTCTTGATCTCGCTTTTATGAGGAGATCATCCAAGTATGTGATAATAGTGACACCTTGCTTCCGCAGGAGCACCATCATATCCGCCATTACCTTGGTGAAATTGGTAATGACAATCCCGTACCGCAATTCTGAGGTACGCCTGATGAGGTGGATAAATGGGGACACGAAGGTATGCATCCCTTATGTCCCGATTCATTTCAGGCATGCAATGACCGCTCTTAGCGATTCCATCTTGAACCTGAACCTTTTCAGGTATATGTTCAGGGATTTTAATTCAATATGGGTCTAACCGAACCGTCTGGTTTCGGGATTATAACATGGTCGAATAATAACACCCTCTTGTTGAAGGAGGGGACCCTTGACCACCACCTGTTGAAGATACAATTTACGAATTGCAGTTAACACTGGCTCCCTCTCTTTGGGGGGAAGCCCGCCGGGTCCTCGGTGAGGGGGCATCTTCTCACAGTCCAGCCTGTATCCCTGCGATACAATTTCTATTGCCCAGGGATCTAACAGGGAGTGAACCCACTTGTGGCTGAACTTACGAAGGCGTGTCCCCACCGGGCCTAGCTCCGCCTGTGGAGCCCCAGCGACATGCGGTGGATTTTTGTAGAGGCCGGGGAGGACTTCTGTTCCTGGGGACTAGCTGTGTTGTACAGCTTCTTTCCTCTGCCCCCGGCTCTGACAAGAAAGGACGCACCTCAGACTTTCTTGTTTCTTTATTCGAAAAGCTGCATTTAATAATGTCGTGCTTTCCTAGGCTGTGCAGGAATATAAGGCAAAATATCAGAATTACCAGCTATAACTGTGGAGACCAGGCCCATGAACCTTTCTCCACACAATCCTCAGCCTTCCATATGCCTCTTAAGTCGGCATCATCTGTCCAATGTATATTCTACAGGACACGTCAAGCAGAAATCGACATAGCTTTTGTCTCTAGGACCCAGTATACTCATGTCCCTTTGGGCATGCTTTATAATTATATATCTATCACTTAAGACAGCATCTTAAAATATTTATATGCATACTAGGGTCTCAATCTCTGCTGATAAGGTACCTGTCCACGCTGCCACAGCGCTATAAATCCATGCCGACACAATCGCTGGTCTGGGTAGTATACTAGAATGTGCACGCTATCTGCAGGATCCCTGAGAATAACTAGTGCAAACAGGACACCCAAGGGGAAGATTCTCAACACATCCTGTCCCTAGTGGGGAAAGGATACAGGCTGAGAATTCTCTTGTGGGAAGCTGCCGTCTCTTGTCTGGAGATTCCCGCTCTTTTTCCTCATGAGAGGAGGGAAATTTACCTCAGCATTCTTCCCCTTAACATGTGTACTCTCGTGTCAGGGACAGATGAGTCATCAGTGATATGCAAATCATCTTTTATTCCAATAATCATATATTGAATATCTTTTAGCCCTCTTGGCTGTAACTTTGCATTATCGTAGTCGACAGTGGAGTTAAACTCCGTGTCGATACTTTGTTATTTTGGATAGCGAACATAGAGATACTCTGAAGGACTCTGTGACATAGGGACAGACCAGGGTAGATTTCCTTTCTGTTCCCTAACATTTTGTGCAATAATTTTACCTCAGCACTTACACATATCCAAACAGGTGTCGGCGTTGTTGACGGAGACACCCTGCCACACACTTATCCGCTCTATCACCTCCTTAGAGGAGCCTTTTACCTCAGACATGTCGACACACGCGTACCGACACACCACACACACAGGGGATGCTCTATTTGAAGACAGTTCCCCCACCAGGCCCTTTGGAGAGACAGACAGAGAGTATGCCAGCACACACCACAGCGCTATATAATACAGGGATGTACACTATACTGAGTGATTTTTCCCCTATAGCAGCTTATATATACAGTTTTGCGCCTAAATTTATGTGCCCCCCCTCTCTTTTTTACCCTTTGTGTACCAGGATACTGCAGGGGAGAGCCTGGGGAGCTTCCTTCCAGCTGGGCTGTGAAGAGAAAATGGCGCCGGTGTGCTGAGGAAGAAGGCCCGGCCCCCTCAGCGGCGGGCTTCTGTCCTTTTATGTACTTTAATGGCGGGGGTTAATGCACATATACAGTTTATCAGACTGTATTATGTGCTGTTCGCCAAGTAAGGTAATCTAATTGCTGCCCAGGGCGCTTCCCCCCAGCGCCCTGCACCCATCAGTGACCGGAGTGTGTGGTGTGCTAAGGGAGCAATGGCGCACAGCTGCAGTGCTGTGCGCTACCTTAATGAAGACCGGAGTCTTCAGCCACCGATTTTCAACTTCTCTTCGTCTTCTGGCTCTGCAAGGGGGACGGCGGCGCGGCTCCGGGACCGGACGACCGAGGACTGGGCCTGTGTTCGATCCCTCTGGAGCTAATGGTGTCCAGTAGCCTTAGAAGCCCAAGCTAGCTGCAAGCAGGTAGGTTCGCTTCTCTCCCCTCAGTCCCACGTAGCAGTGAGTCTGTTGCCAGCAGATCTCACTGAAAATAAAAAACTTAACAAATACTTTATTTTCTAGGAAGCTCAGGAGAGCCCCTAGGGTGCATCCAGCTCTGGCCGGGCACAGATACTGACTGAGGTCTGGAGGAGGGGCATAGAGGGAGGAGCCAGTGCACACCAGATATAGTACCTAATCTTTCTTTTAAGAGTGCCCAGTCTCCTGCGGAGCCCGTCTATACCCCATGGTCCTTACGGAGTACCCAGCATCCACTAGGACGTCAGAGAAAAAGCACTCAACAGGGAACAACCATGTTGCGCTGCAGGTGGGGCAGATGTAATGTGCAGAGAGATTTAGATTTGGGTGAGGTGTATTCAAAATTAAATCTAAATTGCAGTGTAAAAATAAATCTGTCTAACATGTGTGGGCTACATGCAAAAGCAGGCAGTATTTACCCTGTACAGAAACAATATAACCCACCCAAATCTAAATCTCTCTGCACATGTTACGTCTGCTCCACCTTCAGTGCAGCATGGTTTTGCCCAGTTGTGTGCTTTTTGGGTTTGCTAACAAACCTAAATCAGGCCATAAGTTGCTAATTCAGAGTTGCACATAAGTCCATTTATTGGGCTCATATTAGTCACAACTCCACTTGCAGCTGAAGTGGCGTAGCGGACAGGTAACAGGACATTCATTTATTTATATGAAACTGTGGGGTATGCTGAGTTGCAAGTACGCAATTTCAGACAAATCTCATGCACCAGATATAGGGGTGGTATATGTGCACGCTGATATTGATGCCAGCTATTCAAACAAGCGTACAGACAGGGACAGTGCAGCTGCATAGACACGCTCATATATCTGCACTCCATGGCCAAAATTTACTAAGAATTCGAGTTTGTCCGATTTCTGGTTTTTTTTTTCTAAGTCCCAATCCGGGAATTCACTAAGCACCAATCTCGGCAGTGTTTGGACTATTCGTAATGGAGGGGGGGGGGGCCTTGATTTAAGGGGTTCCCACTCCTCCAGGGTACCCCGGCCAGGGGTGACTAGTTGGGTATGTAATGCCAGGGCCGCAGGGACCAGTATAAAAGTGTCCCCCGGCTGTGGCATTATGTACCCGGCTAGTGGAGCCGGTGCTGGTTTAAAAAATACGGGGGACCCCTACGCTTTTTGTCCCCCGTATTTTTGGAACCAGGACCAGGCGCAGAGCCCGGTGCTGGTTGATTAAATATGGGGGAACCCCTGTCATTTTCCCCCCCATATTTTTTCAACCAGGACCGGCTCAAAGAGCCCGAGGCTGGTTGTGCTTAGGAGGGGGGACCCCACGCAACTTTTTTCAGAATTTTTAAGACTTTAAACAACTTTTTAAGGTACACAATGAAGCCCTGCACGGATCTCACAGATCCGGCCGGGATTCCTTGTGTTTTGTCAGGCAGTGTTTTACTCATCACTCCCGTAAAACACTGCCTGATATTACGAATCACATCGACATCGGAAAAAACGATTGTGCAAAACTCTGCAGCTTAGTGAATGATCGTATCAGGATTCAAAAAGTTGCAGTAAAATGCACCCGATACCATTCGAGTTCAAACACCCTTCAAAACTGCAAAAACACGAATCTTTGTAAATATACCCCCATGTATGCAGTGTGAGTGTAATAGCAACTGACTTGCATACAACTCTGATTTAGCCTAAAAATATGCTATGCATTAATGCAATAATAAAACTATAGCCAATGGAAATGTTTTATGGCAGTCAGCATTGGGTCTAGTATCATAAGGATCTGTCCTCTTCAGATGACACAACACCATTGCATACATGAATAGTATTTATAATTTTGCAGACAGGCATAATATTTGTGTGGAGAATCACTGAGTTTTGTAAGAGTAACTAAACAGCTGTAATTTTATGTGCTTACCATAGCGCAAAAGAAAAAAAAAATGGTGGCTTGAGACCGATACTCATCCACCTACTGGTCGGATTCTGTTAAGCAATTCATGGCAAGAGGACTGGAATCAAGGGCCTAATTCAGACCTTGGCGCAAGCAGGCATTTTTTGCACTGCTGCAACCAGGTAGTTGCCGCCTACAGGGGGAGGGGGTAATCGCTGTGCAGGGGTGCGAATGCATGTGCAGAGAGCTGCATAAACAAAAGTTTGTGCAGTCTCTGCACAGCTCAGGACTTACTCTTCCAGTGCGATGAGCAGGCCTGGAGCTGACGTCTGGAACCCTCCCTACAAACGGCTGGACACGCCTGCGTTTCTCCGGACACTCCTAAGAAACAGTCAGTTGACACCCACAAACGGCCTCTTCCTGTCAATCTTTTTGCGATCGCCGGTGCGATCACTTTCTTCGGCTATCCCGTCGCCGTCCTGCACACCCTGTCGCTGGGGGGACTTTGCGCCTGCTCATTGTGGTGCATACGCATGCGCAGTTCATACCCGATCACTGCTGTGAGAAAACGCACAACAGCGATCGGGTCTGAATGACCCCCCTAGTGATTTGGGGGTAAAGTTGCATCTGAATAGAGGTGGTGATTGGACATATGTTGGCATGGCCTGAAAGAATTGAGAAAACCTTCTGAACTAGATTTTTAAGGTGCTAAGATCTGAAAGCCATATAAAAATGAGTCTTCAAGTCCAGCACCCAGGACATACTCATTATTAAAACAGTTATGGTGGCGTGGTATCAGATAATCAACTACAGGAGGGTGTAGTATGGTATGCCGGCTGTCAGGGTCGCGGCGCACAGCATACCGGCGCCGGAATCCCAACCGCCAGCATACCGACAGCGTGACGATCACAAATGAGCCCCTTGTGGGCTCGCTGCGCTCGCCACGCTGTGGGCACAGTGGCACGCTACGCGCGGCACGCTATCTATTCTCCATCCAGGGGGGTCGCGGACCCCCAAGAGGGAGAAACGGTGTCGGGATTCCGACAGCCGGCAAAGTGAAGACCACCCCTACAGGAGATGAGAGCTGATCTTGTGGGAGACAAATAACTGCCCATTAATGTGACTAGAAATGAAACAGGGCTGCATGTGATGGTTGTGGCTCGTTAGATCTACATTTAAAAAAGTCTACAGTCAATAGGTCGCCAACTAATGTGACATGCATTAAGTCGACAGGGTCAAAAGCTTGACATGGAATAGGTAGACAGTAGAAAACACTGTCAGGGTCAAAAGGTCGACATGGAATTGTCAACACCATTTAAAAAAAAACATGTGTGTTGACCATTGTCATGTCAACCTTTTGAACCCGTCGACCTTTTGTACTGTCTACCTTTTACATGTTGACCTTTTGACCATGTCAACCCTTTGACCATGTTGACCTAATGCATGTCTACCATTAGTGGTGGACCTATTGACTGTAGACCTTTTTAGTGTAGATCTATAGACTGGGTACCGCATGTGACAGAGACAGAGTCAGGATGTGAGAGTTAAATGCAGACAACCAAGAAGCCAAAGAAAGAGGTCCTGTATACAGCAGAAGGAGCAGGGTCACCAGCAGCACAGAGTATACCAGAAGACGATTGATGTGTTAGTGAGGAGAGGGAAGCATGTGATAGAGGCAGAGTCATGATATTCGGTGGGTTATAGTGGCAGCAGTAAGCCACTAGCAGAGCTATGTAGTGGAATAAGCAGGGTCCCAAAGCAGCATAGAGTGGGCCTGACTCCGGTCGCACGGTGGAGAATCACGCAATGTGCAGTACGGGTCCTGTGACCTCAGAAGCAGTATGGCTGCAGACGTCAGTTGATTGACAGTCCAGAGCCATTTGGAGCAGTAAAGGGGCGGCAATGGTCTCCGTTTCTCAAAAGAGAGGCATGTCGTCTTGTGGGAGTGCCGAGGGCCAACCTTCGAATGGAGATTTCCTGGACTCAGTGATGGAGCTGTGTTGGCCGGTCTGCGTTCTTGGATGTAGCTTCACTAGCATCAACGGTGTGGAAAAACTGTCCATCCATAACCTGATGTTCACACAGATGATCTGATGCTGCGTCTTTGGACACAGCAGCAGATCAGGAAGCCGGCAAAAGGCGTTTATGTTTACAAGACGCCACCTGCAGCATTAGCATATTATCACACAGCAGCTGCGTACAAAAACTCTGCTGCTGTGCGACCTGCGTACACCTCTGACTCAGGACATAGACACTTCATATTTATGGACACTAGCAACTCTGGTAATTTATGACTGATCTACAGTGTACACCCAAGTTCCTACTGGTATGAACTGCAGTATGTAGGTGAATGCCAGACAGAGACGCAGGTTCCCTGGAACAGTAACAAACTGTTAAGCTGGTTACACACTGGACGATGTGCATGATTCCGGCACATCGTTCACGATATAGTCTAGTGTATATGAACTATGTTGCTGATGATGCACGCTCCCACGCGTCGTCGGAGATATCCTCCATAAGATCTGCAGGCAGATCTGATGGAAGACATCTCCAGCGTGGGCGACGCTGCCAACTGAATCATGGACCACTCTACCCCAACCCTCCCACCCACTGCACGCTCGTCGCTGCTGGCATACACACTTGCCGATGCCAGCCCCCCGCCGTGTCCCATCGCTGACAATATCGCACTGAGTATACATCATTTAAAGTGTACCCAGCATTAATGTAGGTACCCCATGAGGTCACCTTGTGGTAGATGGGTAGTCACATTTAATTAAAGTGTGAGCCTAATTTCTATACTAGTAATTATATTACAAAGAAATATTAGAGTTTATTTTATATACAATGTTAGGTTGGAAGTAAATAAGGAATGTAGGAATGTATTGCTTAACACAGTGGTTCTCAAACTCGGTCCTCAGGACCCCACACGGTTCACGTTTTCCATGTCACCCAGCAGCTGCACTGTGTATCACCAACTGTCACATTTTGAAAATCTACAGGTGACCTGCAAAACATGAACCGTGTGGGGTCCTGAGGACCGAGTTTGAGAACATGTGGCTTAACAGAACCGTACACAGAAAAAAGGTATTTCCGCCCATATGCTTGAGTATCATTTGACCTCCTCTGTGTGTATTCCAGGTTTACATGTGGTCGTCATCCATCATCCTTCCACCTGCACTTTACTAGGTGTAACAGATATGCCTCCAAACAGGCACATGTAAGAGCCCTTCAGTTGCGTACATACAAGGTGGCTAGAGTGGCAAATGTCTAGGGGCTCATATGGTGAAGGGACCCACACTGGGATCAATCACTAAATACTGTAGACTAAATTTGTGATTTGGCAATTCATTTCTGTGTACACAGTACCATTAAGTTACTATTCAGTTCAATCAAGAGTCTAATAAAACAATACAGTGCCCCGGGGATTGGCAGCGCTGTGTGTTTCACAACCGCAGCTCTACTCAAGACGTAGCAGCACTCTGCTCCTCCTTCCTGTATAATCTTGCCCCCAGAAGGAGGATGGATAGGGGGCCCAGTGCATTGCTGTGCCCAGGGGCCTACACTGCTGTTAAGACGGCCCTGTAGCTGTTCTGTGGTTAATCCAGCACCAGATCTGATTGAAGTTTTGAATAAACTGCACACGTGTGTACCCACTGGTGAAGAATGTGCAGTGCAAATTCAGAAGGGATACACTCAGCAATTCTGCACCAGCCCCAGTGAATATATTCCTATTTGCATTTAGCACAGAGGTTCTCAAACGCAGTCCTCAAGGCGGGATGCGGTTATGTGACTGGCGGTAGGTAGACCACCGGTCACTATACCGACGCTGGGATCCTGAACGGTGAATACCCTGACAGTCGGCATGCTGACCAACAGGGACTATTTCCACTCATGGGTGTCTTCTGCGTGGCCTTCTAAAAGCCAAGATCCCGCTGTCGGTATGGTGCCCGCCGGTCTCCTAACCGCCGGTCACACGAACCAAACCCCTCAAGGCATCCCAATGGTCCAGAATTTAAGTATAATAATGAAGTCACCTGTGGTTAAGTATGGATATACGTAAAACCTGGACCGTTGGGGTGCCTTGAGGACTGCTTTTGAGAACCTCTGGTTTAGTATATAACTGGTGCTGTAGCCATGCACCTGCAGTTTGAATTATTTGTGATCTAAAGGGAGTCCCAGAAGAGTGATCCAAGTGGTAAAGGATAGGATGCAATTTATGACAGTGTGCTTTTATTATTTTTACCTGCTATACATGACATTGCTTTCTTATTCCAAATGCCTTGCTTACTGACACCGCACAACGGCACTGTTGTCCATGGATGTTCCTCTATTAGGCTGTCTGCCCACACGACAAGCTACCGTCACCTGAGGCAATGGACAGTAATATACTTTTGGTCTCAGGGCCTGATTCAGAGACAAACACAAACAGTTGTAGATGTTCCCGCAGTTGAACGATTTTTTGTTACAGCGTATGTGCAAAAAGTCCTGGAAGCCTTTAGTGCAAACATACGGCCCCAATTGTCCTTTGGCGTTCACACGTGCATGGTGGCACAGAGAGGGAGGGGGCTGCTATAGGGGCCCGGTGGGGCACCCAGGTCCACTGCCCCCCCCCCCCCACACACCCCCTCCCCCCACCCGAGTATACCTATACTTTAGGGCTGGCACCATCTTCTCAGTGATATCTTCAGGAGGATGGCACCCACATATTGAAAGCAAAGTCTTTGCTCTCTAGTGCACGTTCCATCTTCCTAAATTTCACTGGGGGTGGGATTATTGGGTCGACCCTAACTAGGTTGACAGTCATTAGGTCGACCACTATTGGTTGACAGTGAGTAGGTCGACACCTGAAATAGGTCTACATGGGCATAAGGTCGACACGGAAAAGGTTGACATTACTTTTTTTGGTGTAGTTTCCTTCGTAAAGTGACCGGGAACCCCAATTAGTGCACCGTGTCCCCTCGCGCTTCAGGTTACTATTCCCAATCGTAGTCCACATAGATCGTAAAGTAAGAAAGATTTAAAAAAAATGTTTTTATTTTTTTATAGAAAACTCATGTCGACATTTTTATGTGTCGACCTTTGTCACGTTGACCTACTGATCATGTCGACCTAAAGACAATGTCGACCTAAAGACCATGTCGACCTAATGCATGACGACCAACAGTGGTCGACCTAATGACTGTTGACCTAAGTGTGGTCGACCTAAAGACCGGATACCTGGGTGGATGGCCGTCACAGTCGTGTCTGGGAACACGGTTGAGACTAGATCCTCTTCAGAGAAGTGTGGGAAATACCATCTTGTCACGATCCGGGTATCTGGACGCCATTACTTACCCTTCAGATGCCTCCTAAGGCTGGCTCAGCGTTCCAGGACCGGATCCCGCTGTTCCTGAGTTTCCACATGCAGAATGTCAGAGTGGTGATTTCATCAGCCGCGGCCTCCGCTGTGCCCGCGTGGTTAAATGTGCGCTTGTCAGTCTGGCGTCTCCTGTCTCCTGTGGCCGGCGTCGCCATTACTGTTTCAATTCTCACATGGATTACAAACCAAACTTCCCTCCAAGTGTCTGCATGGGCGCAGCCATCTTGGATTTTGTCATCTGAGCATTTCCACCAATCTGCTGTCTGTATTGTTGATTTGCATAATTGCCTAGCCAACCCCTTCCTTGCTGCAGGTATAAGTAAGCTGTGCCTGAGCAAGGAAGGCGTCAGTGCTTTGGTTGTCTAACCTAGTTCCAGTTTGTCTCTCTCCTGTGGTTGTCTTCCAGGTTCCAGCTCCTGTCTCCAGACTTCTGCTATAGAGACCCGCACCAGCATTCCATCTGCGGTGTAGCCTGACTCTCCGATCCATTCTGGACTCACCTGTTTCCAGTTACAACAATCACCTGCTTCCAGCCCAGCTTCCAGCAGTGTACAGCTTCTCTTAAAGGGCCGGTGTCCTTTCTGCAGTTTACCACTCTCCACCGGTATTATTATTTCACCGCTCTCAAACTCCAAACTTCATCAATCACCTGCTTCCAGCCCAGCTTCCAGCAGTGTACAGCTTCTCTTAAAGGGCCGGTGTCCTTTCTGCAGTTTACCACTCTCCACCGGTATTATTATTTCACCGCTCTTAAACTCCAAACTTCATTATTATTTCATCGCTCTCAAGTTCGTTTATTATTTAACTGGTTCCAGCCAGTATCCACTCCGTACCAACAACAGTCTGGTTCCAGCCAGTATCCACAGCAGCCGTTTTATCTTCAGCAACCCAGCCTTTCCTGGAACACCAGCTGGTACGATCCTGGGTTCTCTCCATTGCTACAGTCAGGTCTGGTAAGAACTTTCCAACTAGAAGATTATAAGAACTGTCTCACTCTACCAGTGCCTGTGGCCCTTGCCACCCTGTAGTACCCAGGAATTGTATTTATCCTCTGTTGACTTTTATGTTTCCTTTACTGCTGCTGTGTTACGGAGTTTGTCATAATAAACATCATTGACTTTTATCCTGGTTGTCGTGGTCACGCCTTCGGGCAGTTATTCTACATGTTACTTACATGTCTAGGGGTCTGATACAACCTCCCAGGTTCCGTTACATCTCAGCCCCTACAACTGAGGCTGCCTCCCGTCAGCTCAGGCCCTCAGTTGTGACACATCTGACCCACGACAAGAGGTGGGAGAAGAGCAAGGTTCAGAACATGGGATCCAAAGTGTACCCTTGAAGGCTCATTATGCTCGCCAGGCTTCGTTCGCCACCAGGTAACTAAAGGAAATAGATGGTGACGTAGATAGTGAAAATGCTCTTCCCCCTGTGAGATGGTATTTACCATGGTTTTTCATTTTCTCTGAAAAGGATCTAGACCAGGACTGGCCAACCTATGGCTCTCCAGCTGTTGTAAAACTACAAGTCCCATCATGCTTTGCCACAGTTTTGCTATTAGGCAATACTAAAACTGTGGCAGGGCGTGATGGGATGTGTAGTTTCACAACATCTGGAGATCTACAGGTTGGCCAGGTCTTAAATTCTAGCCACTACCCTAGGGACACTGCATTCTCAATCACTATTCAAACCTCACATGTATATAATACAATCTATTTTGCCACCACAATGTTCACAAAGCAGTCTCACACCAGACAGGCCACAGGTCAGCCCTACCTCTCCCACTTCAAACTTGTATACCAATGGACATACTGTGTAAGCTACAATAATATATTATTTTCAGCTATTAACATTCCGATGCTCTAATTCAGTGGTTCTCAACACTCAAGTTTTCCCAACAGGTCATGTTTTTAGGATTTCTATCTGTGGAAGCAGGAGGGATAATTACTGACCCAGCAACATAGGTTAACTCACCTGTGCATGATTATACAAATCCACAAAGCATGACCTGTTGGTGGTACATGAGGACTGGAGTTCAGGACCCCCGCTCTGATTGGTTACAGGCTGTTCTGGCTCCGCCTCATACCCAACGCTTTATGTGCTGTTTTAAAAAAAATAATTTGGATAGTTATCATGCTCAGATACCGATCTCTGGCCCACTAGCAATTGTCTATGTATTAAAAGATACCACAGAGGGTAATCTCTTGTTAAACTGCGCTGTGGGCTGTTTTGGAAGAAGCACAATAATGCCACAGCGGCCGTCTCTCCTGACTGTGAAACAATTAATCCACTTGATGAGCAAGAACTCAATGTTCACCCATTTGGAAACCCCTCAATGTATAGAACGTTTTCTTGCACAGTAATCACCGGACTCCCATTGCTGGTTTCTATAGGTTGCTTTAGGAAAAGTGGAACTGAACGACATGAGAAATTCTCAATGTCACCTTGGGCGCTGTTAGAACAAATTACTGTTAGAATTTTTCGCAGTTCAGTTTTTCAAGATTTGTTTCAGCATAAGAGATCTCGCTGACAGCCAAATGACCCTTCGTTGTATAGATAATTCAGATCAAGCAAGCCACCCATTACAGCATGTTCTAGCTCAGTGCCCTCTACAAATCAGTGTACCGCTAATACAACATAAAAATCTTTAGTCTCCTAAATAAAGGATGTCTGGAAGGATCTTAAAGTACTTATTGAGCTGAAGAAGCAAGTCAGTGTGTTATATAGCTACATACACAGTGCCTGCAAATAACACTGACCCTAGGAAATAAAATATTGTGACACCTTATATTAATGTATATGGGGCCTGATTTGGGGATGTAGTCAAATCTGATGGATCTTTGTTGTGAACGAAATATCATTTTTTTGTACAGTATGTTACAGAAAACTCTATTTCCCCAAAATACCCTCCACCTGCTTTTGATGTGTATTACTTACGTGGATCAGTATGTAAGAGAAACACACAAATGTTGCACTTGTAAAATAGACAGCCCCAATGGCTTCTCTCTCCCTTGTTTAGCTGGTTATATAAATATGGCTGGAACACGCTCAGGAGCAAACTGCTGCAATCTCAGTGATTAAGCCTGCGGATTTAAAATGGCAATTAAAACCTGCCTGGTTTTGTTTTTTAAATGATTGGCGCTTAAAATCTACAGGCTTAATCGACAAGAATGCGCCGGTTCACAGAAATCACATCCTATTACACATAGGGGGTAATTCTGAGTTGATTGCAGCAGCACATTTGTTAGCAATTGGGCAAACCCATGTGCACTGCAGGGGGGGGGGGGGGGGGGGCAGATATAACATTTGCAGAGAGAGTTAGATTTGGGTGGGTTATTTTGTTTCTGTGCAGGGTAAATACTGGCTGCTTTATGTTTACACTGCAATTTAGATTTCAGTTTGAATACACCCCACCAAAATCTAACTCTCTCTGCACATGTTATATCTGTTCCCCCTGCAGTGCACATGGTTTTGCCCAACTGCTAACAAATTTGCTGCTGCGATCAACTCAGAATTAGGCCCATAGCCCTTAGTCTTCCCAACTAGGCACATTGGCCCTCATTCCGAGTTGTTCGCTCGCAAGCTGCTTTTAGCAGCTTTGCACGCGCTAAGCCGCCGCCTACTGGGAGTGAATCTTAGCTTATCAAAATTGCGAACGAAAGATTTGCAATATTGCGAAAAGACTTCTCTGTGCAATTTCTGAGTAGCTCGAGACTTACTCTGCCAGTGCGATCAGTTCAGTGCTTGTCGTTCCTGGTTTGACGTCACAAACACACCCAGCGTTCGCCCAGACACTCCTCCGTTTCTCCAGCCAGTCCCGCGTTTTTCCCAGAAACGGTAGAGTTTTTTCACACACTCCCATAAAACGGACAGTTTCCGCCCAGAAACACCCACTTCCTGTCAATCACATTACGATCACCAGAACGAAGAAAAAAACCTCGTAATGCCGTGAGTAAAATTCCAAACTGCATAGCAAATTTACTTGGCGCAGTCGCACTGCGGACATTGCGCATGCGCATTAGCGACTAATCGCTCCGTTGCGGAAAAAAAATAACGAGCGACCAACTCGGAATGACCCCCAATGTTGTACATAACTCCTAAAAAAAAATTTAAGGAAAAATATGTGGATTTATATGTGGACTTATTTCATAAATAAGGCTTAAACCAAGGGCCATTTGGATATTTATAAAATCCTTCGGGGGCCATACAAAAATGATCAACTTAAAAATTAGCCTGCCCCCCAGTAGGTATGCCCCTCAGCGGCACTGTGCAGTGCGCGTGCCAAAAAATAGGTGTGGCCACATGCCACACAGAGCTTGGCCAATCAAAATGGGACGTGATACACATATGCCCCCAATAGTGCAGTGCGAGATACACATATGCCCCCAGTAGTGCAGTGCCAGATACACAAATGCCCACAGTGCCAGATACACATTGACCCACCAAGTGCCAGGTACACATTTACCCACAGTGCCAGATACACATTGCCCTGCAGTACCAGATACACATTGCCCCACAGTGCTAGATACACATTACCCCACAGTACCAGATACACATTGCCCCACCAAGTGCCAGATACACATTGCCCCACCAAGTGCCAGATACACATTGCCCCACCAAGTGCCAGATACACATTGCCCCACCAAGTGCCAGATACACATTGCCCCACCAAGTGCCAGATACACATTGCCCCACAGTGCCAGATACATATTGCCCCACAGTGCCAGATACATATTATCCCACAGTGCCAGATACACATTGCCCCACTGTGCCAGATACAAATTGCCCCACAGTGCCAGATACACATTGCCCCACAGTGCCAGATACATTTTACCCCATAGTGCCAGATACACATTGCCCCAAAGTACCAGATACACATTGCTCCACAGTGCTAGATACACATTACCCCACAGTGCCAGATACACATTACATCACAGTACCAGATACACATTGCCCCACAGTGCAAGATACACATTACCCCACCGTGCCAGATACACATTACCCCAGTGCCAGATACACAGTGCCCCACAGTGCCAGAAACACATTACCCCACAGTGCCAGATACATATTTCCCCACAGTGCCAGATACACATCACCCCACAGTGCCAGATACACATTGCCCCACAGTGCCAGATACACATTACCCCAAAGTGCCAGATACACATTACCCCAAAGTGCCAGATACACATTGCCCCACAGTGCTAGATATACATTACCCCATAGTGCCAGATACACATTACATCACAGTGCCAGATACACATTGCCCCACAGTTCCAGATACACATTACCCCACAGTGCCAGATACACATTACCTCACAGTGCCAGATACGCAGTGGCAGAAACACATTACCCCACAGTGCCAGATACATATTACCCCACAGTGCCAGATACACATTGCCCCACAGTGCCAGATACACATTGTTCCATAGTGCCAGATACACATTACATCACAGTGCCAGATACACATTACCCAATAGTGCCAGATACACAGTGCCCCACAGTGCCAGAAACACATTACCCCACAGTGCCAGATACATATTTCCCCACAGTTCCAGATACACATCACCCCACAGTGCCAGATACACATTGCCCCACAGTGCCAGATACACATTACCCCAAAGTGCCAGATACACATTACCCCAAAGTGCCAGATACACATTGCCCCACAGTGCTAGATATACATTACCCCATAGTGCCAGATACACATTACATCACAGTGCCAGATACACATTGCCCCACAGTTCCAGATACACATTACCCCACAGTGCCAGATACACATTACCCCACAGTGCCAGATACACAGTGGCAGAAACACATTACCCCACAGTGCCAGATACATATTACCCCACAGTGCCAGATACACATTGCCCCACAGTGCCAGATACACATTGTTCCATAGTGCCAGATACACATTACATCACAGTGCCAGATACACATTACCCAACAGTGCCAGATACAAAGTGCCAGAAACACACTACCCCACAGTGCCAGATACATATTACCCCACAGTGCCAGATACACATTGCCCCAAAGTGCCAGATACACATTGCTCCACAGTGCTAGATATACATTACCCCACAGTGCCAGATACACATTACATTACAGTGCCAGATACACATTGCCCCACAGTGCCAGATACACATTACCCCACAGTGCCAGATACACATTACCCCAGCGTCAGATACACATTACCCCAGTGCCAAATACACAGTGCCCCACAGTGCCAGAAACACATTACCCCACAGTGCCAGATACATATTTCCCCACAGTACCAGATACACATTGCCCCACAGTGCCAGATACACATTGCCCCACAGTGCCAGATACACAGTGGCAGAAGCACATTACCCCACAGTGCCAGATACATATTACCCCACAGTGCCAGATACACAGTGGCAGAAACACATTACCCCACAGTGCCAGATACACATTGCCCCAAAGTGCCAGATACACATTGCCCCAAAGTGCCAGATACACATTGCCCCACAGTGCCAGATACACATTGCTCCACAGTGCCAGATACACATTACATCATAGTGCCAGATACACATTGCCCCACAGTGCTAGGTACACATTACCCCACAGTGCCAGATACACATTACCCCACAGTGCCAGAAACACACTACCCCACAGTGCCAGATACATATTACCCCACAGTGCCAGATACACATTGCCCCAAAGTGCCAGATACACATTGCCCCAAAGTGCTAGATACACATTTCCCCAGTGCCAGATACACATTACATTACAGTGCCAGATACACATTGCCCCACAGTGCCAGATACACATTGCCCCACAGTGCCAGATACACATTGCTCCACAGTGCCAGATACACATTACCCCACAGTGCCAGATACACATTGCTCCACAGTGCCAGATACACATTACCCCACAGTGCCAGATACACATTACCCCAGTGCCAGATACACATTACCCCAGTGCCAGATACACAGTGCCCCACAGTGCCAGAAACACATTACCCCACAGTGCTAGATACATATTTCCCCACAGCGCCAGATACATATTGCCTCACAGTGTCAGATACACATTGCCCCACAGTGCCAGATACACATTGCCCCACACCCCACTGTGCTGCTCACCACTGCTGCTGTGTGCGTGTGTCAGGGGAGGAGAGTGCAGCGTGCGCCTCTCCTGCCCTTTAGTGCTCAGTCCGACGGCGTGTCTCAGCTGTCAGAGGCCAGGCAGCTATGTCAGGCGGTAGCGTGTAGGACCTCAAACCAGCTGCTGGTTCATGAACCAATCAGAGCTCGCGGACCAGCAGCGGCAGCTCCTGATTGGCTGCCTGTCCGCGAGCTCTGATTGGCTCACGAACTTGTGGCTGGTTTGAGATCCTACACGCTGCTGCCTCCGGACATAGCTGCGCTGTCCTCCCTGCCCTGACAGCTGAGACACGCCGCTGCCAGACTGAGCACAAAGGGGCAGGAGAGGCGCACATTGCACTCGCCTCCCTTGGCACAAAGCAGCGGGCCGGAACAAGTGGTTTTGCAGGCTTTATACGGCCTGTGGGCCGGAGGTTCCCCACCCCTGGCTTAAACCTAGACTTACCATACTATACCTTTAAACCAGGGTCACAGGACAACGGCACACAGATACATGGAGTCACAGAACAAATGCACACATACACGTAGGGTCACAGGACAATGGCACACAGATACGTAGGGTCACAGGACAATGGCACACAGACAAATGTGGTCACAGAATAATAGCACACAGAAACATGGAGTCACAGGACAATGGCACACAGACACGTAGGGTCACAGGACAATGGCACACAGACACGTAGGGTCACAGGACAATGGCACACAGACACGTTGGGTCACAGGACAATGGCACACAGACAAATGGGGTCACAGAATAATAGCACGCAGACACAGGGAGGTACAGAACAATGTACCCCCCCCCCCCCGATATCGCATTGATCACACACATTGCAGTCGGGTTTAGGCTCGCAAACGGGTCTCTTTATGCGCATGTCAGCTCGCTACCAATGGCACACAGACACATGGGGTCACAGAACAATGGCACACAGACACATGGGGTCACAGAACAATGGCACACAGACACATGGGGTCACAGAACAATGGCACACAGACACATGGGGTCACAGAACAATGGCACACAGACACATGGGGTCACAGAACAATGGCACACAGACACATGGGGTCACAGAACAATGGCACACTGACATGTAGGGTCACAGGAAAATGGAACACAGACACAGGGTTACAGCAAAGAAAAAATAACCAAGGTTAATGCTTGGGCGCAATTTGAGTCGCTGTTCTAATGCTGCTGCTTAAAGACAGAATTAGTCAATCCTGATAACCTAAAAACATGAAAACAGTAGTATAAAGTAGCAGCGCTGGGATATAAATACTAACAAAGTGAGATGGATTGGATGAAAATAAATTAAAATATTTATTTATAACTCTGATAAAATATCAATAAAAATCAATATGATCACCGACAGAATTTTCCAATCAGAAATGTCCGTTCCTTATTGGTAGTAACTGGACAGTACTTAGTACAGACTTTTATAGGCTTAGGGGCTGGTAGCACAGTCCCAATAATGGAATTTACCGCTTCTTATACCGCTGGAGGGAGAAAGTCCCTTGTGACAGTTCTTCAATTAGGGGTTAGTAGCATATTCTCAATCCTCACCAGAGCGCGGAGCCTTGTTTGCGGAATGGGTCCCAGGTAAGCCTGTTGTATCCACCAAAGTGTTGAGTCTGAACGTCCAGTATGGTCTGGGCACTGTTTCTGTGGCAAGTGGTCGGTGATCAAGGTAGCATAGGGTTACAGAACAATGGCACACAGACACATGGTGTTACAGAACAATGGCACACAGACACGTAGGGTCACAGGACAATGGCACACAGACACGTAGGGTCACAGGACAATGGCACACAGACACGTAGGGTCACAGGACAATGGCACACAGACACGTAGGGTCACAGGACAATGGCACACAGACACGTAGGGTCACAGGACAATGGCACACAGACATGCAGGGTCAGAGGACAATGGCACACAGACACGTAGGGTCACAGGACAATGGCACACAGACATGCAGGGTCAGAGGACAATGGCACACAGACACGTAGGGTCACAGGACAATGGCACACAGACATGTAGGATCACAGGACAATGGCACACAGACACATAGGGTCACATAACAAAGGCACACAGACACATGGGGTTACAGAACAATGGCACACAGACACGCGTTACAGAACAATGGCACACAGACACGTAGGGTCACAGAACAATGGCACACAAACACATGGGGGTAGAAAACAATGGCACACAGACACATGGGGTAACAGAACAATGGCACACAGGCACATGGGATCACAGAACAATGGCACACAGACACATGGAGTCACAGAACAATGGCACACAGACACATGGGGTCACAGAACAATGGCACACAGACACATGGAGTCACAGAACAATGGCACACAGACACATGGGGTCACAGAACAATGGCACACAGACACATGGGGTCACAGAACAATGGCACACAGACACATGGGGTCACAGAACAATGGCACACAGACACATGGGGTCACAGAACAATGGCACACAGACACCTGGGGTCACAGAACAATTGCACACAAACACTTGGGGACTGCTTACATTCTACACATTGGCTGCAATTTGTGCCATTTCTGAATAGTACATTGCGGCAATCAGCATCACAAGTTTTTTTCTCGCACCTCATAGAGCCAGGAAGACTTGTGACGTTGTGCCTGTCACAATAAGCAAATGTGAGTGAAGCCAAACACCACATGACTGTGGGTGGCACACTGTGCAGATCCCTAGGGATAACAGCTGAAAATATTTTGACCTACACTTATTCACTACCTGTAATCTCCTCACACTACCGTGCCTGGAAATAAGCAGAACGTTTTCCATCACTGAGATTAGAAATAAAGATATACAGTGGCCTACTGTATGTAGATTAATATGTGCAGTGCAAAATAATACAGTATGTAGAGCAGGCAGATATGTACATGCTTCTATACATTATATTTATCATTGACTATAGAGATGTTAACACATGACTATAGATACCACATACTGTATGTAATACTGTCAGAGATGCCGGGCAGAGAAATAAGATCAGCTACTTTGTGGCAGAAGTACAGGAGCATACAGTAGCCACAATCCAGAAAATTAATGAGATATTATTTTGGATGGTTGTGTGCTGTCTCGGGGGGGTCACCCACGCTGGTACTGGATAGGGAACAAACTACCATCTGCTAAGAGAATAAAGTAAATAAAAATAAGGAACACATACTACACTAGATCATTACTGCATATATTAAATAATGCCTCATCATGAAGGAACCAGGCTTTATGGCAAGCTTTCTGGCTAGGACAGGTATTTCATGTCACCTACACACAATGGAGATAATAGTTTTGTGAGCTGAACCAATCATTCTGAGAACACAGTCTATACGACACTAGAGATGAGCACATCAGGAATATATGAAGAGCTACAGTGATGTCACTCTAATTCAAGTTCTAAGGAGACATTTGTTAATGTAAGCGGTAACCTACAAAAGGCAAACAAAGCTTAAAGCCAGGGGTCTTCAACCTTTAAGACAGTGTGGGCCACATAAAAAAATTAACTGAAGTCCGAGGGCCACTAAACGCATTTTGTTGCCTGTGCTCCAGGTCTCCGCAGCTCAGCGTGTTCCCCACTCCCTCCACAGCAGTTATCCCAGGCTCAGGAGGCCTTCCACATATTATATATACATATTGATAGTGGTGCAAATAGAAAAAAACGTGTTAATGGTACTGTGTGTGCACGCCAAAGGCGCGCGTGCCAAAAAATGGGTGTGGCCAATGAAAATGGGGGCTTGATACACATATGGGGGGGACCAGTGGTGGCGGATATAGACTTAAGGTTTTTTTTTGGGGGGGGGGATTAAAAATTCATACTGACTCCTCCACTCTCTACTATTACTCCTCCCACTTAGTTATGCCCCTCCCACTTTAAAAAATGCTGAGGTCCGCAGCCTGGAGCAGCTCCTGCTCCTTCCCCATCCTGTGATGGATGAGGCTGCAGCGGGGAAAGGGTGCTCCTTATAGCCGGAATATCCTTTCTGGAAGAGGTGATGATGAGGAGCTAAAATGAGGAGGGGGGCAGACACGGATCAGTCACCCAGCAACAATGGGGGAGATGGGTGGAGAGTGTGTCAGATGTTGGTGGGTGGGGTGCCCAGATACCTCCAGCTAGGAGGAGCCAGCCACAGACTAATAAATGGGATGCAGCACTCACCATCCTGCTGGAGGGGCTGTGCTGGGGGACTTCCGGCTGGGACTGGGGGTGCAGTGTCATCAGGTGCATGGTGGATAGGGTGACCCGGGGAGAGGGGGTGCAGCAGTAAGACAGGGAAGACAGTCAGGGTGTCTCTCTACGTGATGCAGCAGTATCGGGACACAGCTCCCCCCTCCCCCTCCTCCCGCCTGCAGAGACTACCTTAGCAGCGGGACATAACTTGACACAGAGAACAGTCCCAGGGGCCAGGCATCTCTTTGCTGCTAGGAGGTTGTGCCTCGGCTTTCCACGCCATCCCAGGAGCCAGCCATGCTCTTCTTCTCCGGCCGAACCAGCCACTTGGCCGCAGCCAGCATGAAGACCCACAGCACCTGGTGATGTTCATGGTGCACCCCGCCCACCGGGATGTTCAGGGTGAGGGCCACGGGTGACAGTGCTGGCTGCGGCTGCCGCAGCTGATCGTTGGGCCGGGCGCCGGGTGGAAGTACTGTACGGTCGGATGAGCTGCCTGGCTGCAGCTGCGCAGATGATCGCTGTGGCGGGAACCGGCCGTCCATCCCGGCGCCGGTATGTGTAGGGGGGGCGTTCGCCCTAATCGCCCCCGCTAAATCCGCCACTGGGGGCCAGATACACATACGCCCCCAATAGTGCAGTGCCAGATACACATATGCCACCAATAGTGCTAGATACACATATGCCCCCAGGAGTGCAGTGCCAGATGCACATATGCCCCTAATAGTGCCAGATACACATATGCCCCTAATAGTGCCAGATACACATATGCCTCCAATCGTGCAAGATACACATATGCCCCCTAATAGTGCCAGATACACATATACGCCCCTAATAGTGCAGTGCCAGATACACATATGCCCCAATAGTGCCAGATACACATATGCCTCCAACAGTGCCAGATTCACATATGCCCCCAGTAGTGCAGTGCCAGATACACATACAGTATGCCCCCAATAGTGCCAGATACACATATGCCCCAATAGACAGGCACCATAATCATTCCCCCCTATATATACAGACAGCACAGACACCATGATCATCCCCCCCCCCCACATAGACAGCAGTGCCAGATACACATATGCTGCCAATAGTGCCAGATTCACATTTGCCCCAGGAGTGCAGTGTCAGATGCACATATGCCCCTAATAGTGCCAGATACACATATGCCTCTAATAGTGCAAGAGGCACATATGCCCCTAATAGTGCCAGATACACATGCGCCCCCATTAGTGTAGTACCAGATACATATATACCCCCAATACTGCAGATACACATATGCCTCCAACAATGCCAGATTTGCATATGCCCCAAGTAGTGCAGTGCCAGATACACATATGCTCCCAATAGACAGGCACCATAATCACCCCCCATACATATACAGACAGCACAGACACCATGATCACTCCCCCCCCCCACATAGACAGCACAGGCACCATAACACGCATACATATACAGACAGCACAGACACCATGATTACCCCCCACCCCCCCAACATAGACAGACAGCTCAGGCATCATGATTAATCCCCCTCCCCACATCGATAGACAGCACAGCATACTTGCCTACTTTTGAAAAGTAATTTCAGGGAGATTGTAGATGTTATCAGAATGTGTGGCACGCCATTGAGTGGGCGTGTCATGTTCCACCTGTCAAAGTCAGAAAAATATTTCTATGCACGCTACCATATTTGCACCGCACACAGGTCCGTGCTGCGCATGCGTACGCTCTCCCGTGCGTGCGCATACTCACAGTCGCGGGCACCCGCAGGCGCATGGTATGCGTATTTACGGTAGAGTTTATGCGATCATAGCGTGCGACTCAATCATTACATATTTTCACTAATAATGTATTTTGTAGATCATGGTCCCTTTGATAGATTCTGAAAGTTTGGTTAATATAGAATGTTCATGAACAGAGGAATCCCTCTTTGTTTAATACGAAGGGTCAGATAAGAGTAATACAGTGGTGTTTAGTATCCATCGGAAGAATATTTAATTAGAAATATTCCGGTGTTGGTTTGGAGCAGATCAATCGCTCGTGCGAATAGTTATGGACATAAGAAGTTTATGAACATTTACTTTATTTGCACTTTATTACCCATGCGGCGGAAAACTCAGTTTCCCTCCCACCTGAGCAGTTGGAAATAGTCACAGCCCACCTGTATGAATCACAAAAACAAATGTACAGATGGCGCTTCAGTTCAAAGGTGCTGCAATCTCCCAGCTGGGACGGTTATCAATTTCCCAAAAAGTTCAATCCTAGTTCTATAGTTTTGCTGGGGTGCGCTCCCTGGGTCACTACGGGTACTATTTCTTTCTGTGGGAAGGCAAAGTTCTCCTCACTGGACAGTTTATCAGCAGTACTTCCTTGTTCTGGTATAACACGGTGTCCTCAAAGAAAGAATTGGTAAATAGCCCTTATTAATGTGTGATCTGAAATGTAGGTTCCTACATTTCAGATCACACATTAATAAGGGCTATTTAGAGCCATCAGCGCTCCCTGTCTTGGCGTTAATCCGTCTCTCCCAACCGATGACCCTGCAGCCGGCGTCTGCCAGAAAATCTCAAACACGGAGGAAGCACATGGGACAGACGCCCCCATGCACTGTTCAACCTGTGCCTTTATTTGGTCTTCGTGCCTTACATGTCCCAGAACTGTGCAAACACAAGCATCGAGGTAAAGGTGAACTAGGGAAGAACCAATATTGGAATCGACAGGATTAAAGGAAGGGATACTACAAGCGCAATTGGGTGGACATTGCTGACACCCCACTAAGTCCGGTACGTAGGTCCGCCGCACCCAGGCGGATTAAAATTTCCTTTACGATACACTGTTTATGTGATTGTAAATTCTTATAATCCATTTGAACCCTACGGGACTTCACTATATACCAATTCTTTCTTTGAGGACACCGTGTTATACCAGAACAAGGAAGTACTGCTGATAAACTGTCCAGTGAGGAGAACTTTGCCTTCCCACAGAAAGAAATATCACCTGTATGAATCAACCTATGACCTTTTGTTATAATGCGAAGCCGAATTCCTGTGTCCAATGAACAATGAGATTGTAGGGACCATTGAATTGTATTGTGTGTGGAGCATAAATAGCAGGCCGACCATATCCAACTTCACTCTCTTCAACGGTTCTCATTGCTGATAATCGGGAGCTGGATATCGAGGCGCATGCGATTGTTCCCCTTGTGCGTAAGTTTTCTCAGTAATCATATTGTCTTACTGTGAGCCATTTCTCTCTCTCTCCCTCTCTTCTCTTTCTCTCGTATTTTCCCTTGATTAGACTTGAATAGTATAGTATTGTATTTCCTGTGTAGTTATCTGGTTAGTTGGTTTATGTTATACTGTAGTCTATGCTTTGTACTGTGATTCTTTTTGCAAGTAATAGTCATAATACATATAATAGGTTTCGGACCCTAAGCCAGGTATCTGTGTATTCTTTATAGTGTTAAGTATTCTCTGAGCGTCGGTGACGCTCAAGCAGCTTTGTAGGTAATCAGGTTACACAAGGTTGCACTTACACATTGTCTCCACACTAAGGTTTACTGTGTATTTCATTGCTGAAGGTATAGATATAAAGGTTTAACGTTGTGAGCGTCTGCATCGCTGGTGATCTCCTCGTGGTCCCGAGCGCTGCTACGCTATAGCGAATCATTACGATAAGTCAACAGCCAATATTCTGCCTGCCTGCGATCACTTGGCCGTGAGTGAACGTGACGCCTGAGCGTCTCGATCACGGCTAAGCGATCGATACGCAACTTGCGTACCCTTACGGTACTTCTTACGTAGATAGCGTACAGTGTTCTTAGACCTCATAAAGGGTTATATACACGATAAAAATTTAGCTTTATCAATTGGCGGCTCGTCCTGTCCTTCACATATCTGCACTAGGTAGATCAGCAGACATTATCCCTCAGCAAAGGGCGGGAGGTTGTCTCGTAGTGCTGACGGGATAAGCGTCTGCTTCGCTTAGATAAAAGAGTGCTGAAGGAATCCGGGAACCGGAGGTAAGAACAAAACGCTAGTGTCTTTTAAAACTGTATTTTTCTGTCTTGCGTACACACGCACGCACACATATATCTGCATTTCTTTTTTTTTTCATTTTCGTATATCACTCTCCTGTCTGCCAGTTTTATAGTCGATAGAAGTGCTAAAAAAAGATTTGCCGTTATTTCATAGTTTAAGAGTAAAGGTAATATAGTTAAAAGATAGACAAACACACAGTTTTGCCTGGGAGATAAGGCGAAGTCAGTGTGTTGTGTGGTAGATGACCAGGGATCATCTACATTGATAAAAAAATAAATTGTGTTACGGTGGATCTTTGCTTTGCGTACACGTGTCCCTAACAAAAGACTTGTGTACGCAATCCAAAGGCGGACGCACGCAGCGTACATTACGCAACGGAGCGTCCGGTTACGCCCACGTAGCTCAAGTCACGATAAGTTGATTTTTAACGCAACGCGATAAGTAACGCAAAGCGGTAAATAGCGCCACAGGCGATAAATAACGCAAGTCTATTTTTGGAAATCCAAAATTTAAATTAACAGATCCTGCTCCTAATTGGTAACACAGCTGGGCTAAAGAAAAATTTCTGCGCAGAAATAGAAATAGAAGCAAAAGTGTACATGTGATGAGTGAGTGTTTTTTGTATTACATAAGTTTATATAACTTAAAGGTTGAACCACAAGAAAAGTCGAGTACTCGTGAGGTACACGCGTGTAAGTGACGTGCACGGTGGCTAGGGAGGCATCCTTGGTTAAACATAATATTTGAGCATTAGAGTATAGCGGACCAGTATAGAACAAGACCAGGAGGTCGTACAGAACAAGACCAGGAGGTCATAACAGACCAGGAGGTCCAGGTACAGTAAACAGGGAAGTCCGCTATACAGTTCAGAGGCACAACACCGAGAAGGGTTGGTGCAAGACCCATATAGGCCGTACAAGCTCTGGCTGAAGGAATTCGCAGTCGTAAGTTTCGATTCCATTGGTCTTTCTGTACACAAGCTTAGTTGTTTGTGTACTGAACGACTGGACCGCACGTAATTGTGTACAGTAGTTAGTAATCTGACCTAGTACCATTAGAGTAAAGGGGTCACAAACGCTATTTGTACATTCTGACGTGATTTGTGTAATTTTTTATTTTTCAAGAAGGGAAGTTCGCTGGTCACTCAGGAACTATCTGACAAACCTCACCTTTACTGGAAAGAGTAAGTGTTCTGCGGATAACCCTCACATGTTCCAGTAAACAACGGTTTTTATAGGTGCCCTGGGTCGAGTACGCCAGCACCATATCGGTGTGATCAGGTCGTATTGGTCGGCGTGGGCGAGTGAGTGGGGTACTCGGTAAACCGCCACCATCGGCCTATTGTGAACAATCTGGTTTTCTGTAAGGGTTCGCTGAAGACCTTGATATAGAGATCAGAGGTAGAGCAAGCAACGCCTGCAGAGTTATGGGGGCCAGTTGTTCAGGTAGGGGGCGATCAACCTCGGTTCGGGTTGATTCAGTGGTCCGACCAATTGGCTCGGCCAGGTATATCATGTGTGAGAAATATGGAAGTCACACAGAGGTTTTATGTGATGAATGGGAGAGAATGACGGTACAAGACCGGGAGAAATTCCCAAGAATAGGTAGCTTCAGCCCAGAGGTGTTACAAAATTTAAGGAGGAGGATATGTCTCATAAAATCAACAAAGAGACGAGTTCAGCATTATGATTATTTACAGTTGTGGCAACAGGAAGGTGAGATACAGAGAGGTTTGGCTCAGGCGGCAGGATCTGGCTCTAACAGAAAACTAATTGCCACGGCCCCGCCGCCACCATATATATCAGGAGAGAAGTTGATTACGGATAAAGACGCACTAAGGGGTAACACAAAATCACTTAGTAACGGTGTAAATGTTAATGATAATGTTAACCCATTAACCCATGCAAGTATTAACCCGTGCAAGTTGTACCCTGTTTTGAACTTTCCTCAGGAGTGTGATCAAGAGGACGAAGCGACAACGATTTCAGCGCTCTCTCTAGCAGCCACCATAGCAGAGACCACAGTAGGCACAGCAACACCCACGAGATTAGTAAAGGCTCCTAGCGGAGGGATAGGTGAGGTCATATCAACTGGTAAGTACGGCACCATGCATTATGCTGAGACTATTTCACCACAAGCTGTAGAATCTACACAGAATGAGGTTGTTAGAATTACTCCTGTTAGGGTAATAGCAGTTCCCAATGGGAAAACAGATGTATCAGGAGCCACTCCCATAAGGAACATTGCCATGTACAGCCCATTTTCCCGAATGGAATTAAGGACCATAGTGTCTGAATTCCCTGACCCTAGAAAAGATTTAGTTGCCAGCCAAAAATACATCACAGACTTAGGAAACACTTTAGAGCCCAATAATAAAGATTGGCAGATATTGCTAAAAGCTTGTTTACCCTCCAATGTCGACTCAGCTCAATTTTTAGCTGATTGTGGACTAGATCTGGATGTACCTCTTACAGATGTGTACAACAAAGATAACGTAAGAAGGATAAACTTACAGTTAAAGGAGCAATTCCCAGCAGTTGTTAAATGGAACAAAATATTTTCCATTAAACAAAAAGAGTCAGAAACAGCTGCAGAATATTTTCACCGGGCACTATTAGAAATGGCAAAGTACCAGTGTACTTTGCCATTAGGACAAATCCAAACCATCGAGAAATAGCAGTGTCTGTACTAATGGATGGTTTGAAGGAAACATTAAAGGCAAGGGTACAGACCACGCAACCATGTTGGCGAGGTCTGTCAGTGTCCACTTTGAGAGAGGCTGCTATTGATCACGACCGAAACATCACCAGACACAGGGAGTCGCAGAGTGATAAGCTAATGTCAGTAAGTATACAGGCTCTGACCACAAAGCAGCCTGCGTATGTACCATCCAACCCTGTGGGTAAGTCAACTATGATAACATGTTATTCTTGTCAAAGACAGGGGCACTATGCACGAGACTGTAGAGCGAAAAATTCGCAAAGATCATACCAACCCCCTAGACAACGACACGACACACGACATTGGGAGCAAGGTCCGCAGAAACGGAGTTATGAGCCACATACAGGGGAAACAAAAAGATATCCCCCAAACAGAGACTGGCATGCCTCTGGTAGTTCCCAACTATCTCCCTCACAAATAGTTGCTGCCAGCGGGATTCAGGGAGGTCACCATACCCAATAGGGGTGTGGCCATACCTGTAATCTGCAGCCAGTGAAATTGATTGCCAACCTTGAAAGTGAACCCGAGGTCGCAATTAATGTAGCTGGTAAAACTTTAAACTTTCTTGTAGACACAGGGGCGGCCAAGTCAGTGATAAATTCGACAGTGGGCATGAGGACCACTGGTAGGACAATTCCAGCCATGGGAGTAACAGGAGTAGTCCAGCACTACCCTGTTAGCAAACCAGCCGAGATTACAATAGGGCCTTTGCATACCAAGCATTCCTTTTTGCTGGCTGCATCGGCACCAACCAATCTCCTGGGAAGAGATTTACTGTGTAAAATGGGGTGCGTCATTTATTGTACTCCTGAAGGTGTATTCTTGGACATACCTGAGAAACACGCTCAGGAAGTGCGAGACATGTTAGACTCCCCATCAAAATTAATGTCACATACCATTATGACAAATAGGAATCCATCCCAAGTAGAAGAGATGACATCTCAGATACCAGAGTCACTTTGGACAAAAGACGGACAGGACACTGGATTAATGGCAAACGTAGCTCCAGTAGTTGTACAAGTAAAAGATGGTAGGGTAGCTCCAAAAATCCCACAATATCCTCTGAAGCCAGAGGTGGAGTTAGGAGTTTACCCAGTAATAGAGCGCTTGCTACAACAGGGCATTCTGGTAAGAACGTCCAGCACTGCCAATAGTCCCATCTTCCCTGTTAAGAAGAGTGGGGGGAGGGGTTACAGGCTAGTGCAGGATCTAAGGGGGATTAACAAAATAGTTGAGAGTCAGTTCCCCGTAGTGCCAAATCCAGCTGTCATCCTAATGCAAATCCCTCCCACTGCCAAATTTTTCACTGTTATTGACCTCTGCTCCGCTTTCTTTTCGGTACCTCTGCACCCTGACAGCCAATATTTGTTTGCATTCACATACAGAGGAGTCCAATACACGTGGACTCGATTACCCCAAGGTTTCATAGATAGTCCAAGTATATTTTCTCAGGCTTTGCATGATTGTTTACAGTCTTTTCAACCAGACAGTGGATCAGTATTGATACAGTATGTGGACGATTTATTACTGTGTTCAGATTCACTGGAAGCATCTCTGAAGGATACGAAACAGCTCCTGTTTCATCTTTCAGACACCGGACACAAGGTGTCCAAAGACAAGTTACAATTATGCCAAACTAAGGTAAAATATTTGGGACACTGTCTAACACAAGGACTGAGACACCTGACCGCTGATAGAATCCAAGCAATTAGAGACATGACCCTGCCACAAACCCAGCAACAGATCAGAACGTTTTTAGGAATGTGTGGGTATTGCCGTAATTGGATCCCAGGGTTTTCCATTTTAGCGTTACCTTTGCAGGAAATGGTCTCCTCAAACAAACCTGATAGGATCTCGCATACAGACGAGTCCGAAACAGCATTTGAGAGACTTAAACAGTGCCTAACACAGGCACCAGCACTAGGTATGCCAGACTATGGGAAACCCTTTGAACTATACGGAACAGAAAGTGCTGGTTGCGCGGCAGGCGTACTAACCCAAAAACACGGTGATGCCAGCAGGCCAGTTGCATACTACAGCGCTCAGCTAGATACGGTAGCGCGATCCCTCCCCACATGCTTGCGAAGCGTCGCTGCGATAGCATTGCTAGTGACAAAAAGCGAAGATGTCGTGCTAGGCCACAACCTCACAATCCATACGCCACATGCGGTATCAGCCTTATTGAATTCTGCCCAAACCAGACACGTCTCATCAGCGAGGTTTACAAGATGGGAATTGGCACTAATGGCCCCCGTAAACATCACCATAAGGAGATGCAGTGCATTAAATCCTGCAACATATCTCCCAGGTGTGCCTGGTCAGGCACAAAGGGTGGAAGGTGAGAGTGCTGGGGAAGGAGGATTTAATACAAAGGAAGATACACATGATTGTATGGAATATTTGACCCAAAATTTTACCGCAAGGCCTGACATCAGTGACAACCCACTGGAAGATGCAGAACTCACGTTCTACACGGACGGTAGTTGTCACAGACAGTCAGACTCGGGAGACTTGTGTACTGGATACGCAGTCGTAGATGACCAAGACACCATAGAAGCGGAACCGCTAGGCCCACCTCACTCAGCCCAGGTTGCTGAACTGGTCGCCCTAACCAGAGCATGTGAATTGGCTAAGGGTAAGTCAGCCAATATCTACACCGATTCTAGATACGCATTCGGGGTAGTCCATGATTTCGGAGCCCTATGGCGCCTCAGAAATTTCATGACGGCAGCTGGTACACCGGTAGCGCATGCAGCTCACATAAAAAGGCTTCTAACAGCGATACAGGAACCCGACAGAGTGGCTGTTATCAAATGTAAAGCACACACATATAGCCAAGACCCGGTATCACTTGGTAACAGCCGAGCAGACGAAGCTGCTAAGTTAGCAGCTGCTACCCCCATACAGACAGACACCACACAACTGATGGTATTCAATACCATCAACACACAGAAGTTGTGTAAAATGCAAAATTTGTGTTCCACACAGGAAAAGGCAGTCTGGAAGGCAAAGGGATGTGGCCAAGAGTCCTCAGGACTCTGGACGGATGGACATGGTAAACCAGTGGCCCCCAGAGCATATCTTCCATGTCTGGCTGAAGCAGCTCACGGGCTGACTCATCTAGGCAAGGAGGGAATGTGCAAATTGGTAAGAGCCTATTGGTGCGCCCCAGGATTCTCCTCTCATGCGAGTAAAAGAGCAATGTCATGCCTTACCTGTCTGAGAAAGAATATTGGAAAGGCAATACCAACAGAACCATCCCATATCCCACCTGCCGGCGGCCCTTTCCAGGTAATACAAATTGACTTCATTCAATTACCCCCTTGTCGGAATTTGAAATATGTACTTGTTTGTATAGATGTTTTCTCGAATTGGGTCGAAGCATTTCCTGCAGCTACAAATACCGCTATGTTTACAGCTAAGAAAATTGTGCAGGAATTTGTATGTAGATATGGTATCCCTAGAATAATCGAAAGCGATAGGGGTACCCATTTTACAGGTGATGTCTTTCAAGGAATGTGTAAGTTGATGGGAATTGATAGCAAGCTGCACACTCCGTACCGTCCACAGGCGAGTGCGAAGGTCGAAAGAGTGAATAGCACTATTAAAAATAAATTGAGTAAAGTGATGGCAGAGACAGGATTGACATGGCCAGAAGCTTTACCCATTGTATTGTACAGTATCAGAACCACTCCCAGGTCCCCTCTTAATCTGTCCCCCTTTGAAATCTTATTTGGTCGACAACCGCATGTCATGATTAACCCTCAGGATGATTTGAAATGTAACAATGAAGTAACTGTAAAGTACTTGATTAACATGAGTAAACAGTTAAGGAATCAAAATGATAATCTAAAGTTGGTGATTCCTGATCTACCTGATAGTAGTTGTCATGACATTGAACCTGGGGATTATGTAATGATACGAAATTTTCTACGCTCAGGTTGCCTTATTGACAGATGGGAAGGACCATACCAGGTCTTATTGACTAGCACGACAGCATTGAAGGTTGCTGAGAGAGAGACTTGGGTCCATTCATCCCACTGCAAGAAGGTTGCTGATCCAGAGAAGTCCCGTGATAAGGAACAGACGGTAGAGGTTGTATCACTGGAGTGTCTGTTCCAGGAGGACTGAGGCGGCACCTGAGCCTAGAAGACCGAGAGCTGTTGTCGACTCCCCACTCCCTTTTATTGTTTTTCGCCACTTCCCATCCCCTCTCCCTCAAATGTATTTTTCCTCCTTCTCATTCTTCTTCGTCTCCTCCTCAAAGATGGACTTGCCCCAAGAGACTGTGATCCGGATTTTCCTGTTGACCATGATGTTGACCAGAGCAGTCTGTTCCGGCGAGAGTACCATGGAGGTCGATAGAGGTTCTGGAATGGGTTCTGATGATAAAGATGGAGGCGTAGTTTTCCAAGATCAACCTAACCAACAAGCAAAGGCGAGTATCAGAAAACGATCCGATAGCATTGACCATAGAAGAAATTGTGACGGATTGTTAGCTGAAGAAAACTGTATCTGTAGGCTCTGTAACAATGTCATTGAAGATGGGTGCATTAAGAAATGCCAATCCAGTTTTAATATCCATATGGACCGGCATCCATTGAGTGATTATCACTCCTTAGTGGGTAATGTATTAAACAAAACAGATTGTTGGGTATGCTCTCAAGTACCTCAGGGTCATAGCAAATCAGGGCTAGTACCATTTCCTTTAACGATAGGGGAGGTACTTGAGTTAAATGGTGGGAGACCGGTGGACCGGAGGTTTAATATCTCCTGCCCTCCTAGTTTGAAGCTCCACCAATACCACGTGGATAGGTCCCTATTATGTTTTAACATCTCCAATTCCAGAAAGCCGGGAAATTGGGAAGTATCATGGAGCGACCACACCATGACCTTTTCACACAGAGCAGATAGAATGCCTACAGATACAGAGCTTGTACGCCCCATAGCCAGTAGAGGAAAATCTTTCCGGTATAGATACACCTTAGGAAATAGGATTACTAGAGTTGGAGAAGTGTCACCAGGATACTGTGCACATATCGTACAACCTGATACGTGCATTAAGCAGATGGAAGAGTTAGGGCTAGGAGATTTCACCTGGAAGGTGTGTAATATGGTAATGTCTTTCTCCGTCCCATATGTTCTCCCCGATGATGCATATTTCATATGCGGGAGAAAGGCGTACAAGTGGCTTGCCCCAAACTCTGAAGGATTGTGTTATATTGGAAGAGTATTGCCTGAAGTAATGACTGTAACACATGACAAAATGAAAGACATACACCGTGGTGCCCAAGCTCCTTATACTCACACTCATTACGAGCACCTCGTTAAAAGACAACTGTCAGAAAGGTTAGAGCATCCGGCCTCTGATCTGATCCATGAATCCACCGGGATTCAGGTTCTGGTGGCGTTAGATTTCACTCGCACCGCTCGAGGAGTGATGAATTATAGATACATTTCCGCACTCGCCAATTTGTTAGATAATATCACTGAAATGTATGATGACACGTTTAGATATACTGGAAGAGAACTTCAGGCTTATAAAACAGAACTGGTACAGCATAGAATGGTTCTTAATTACCTCACAGCAGTGACAGGCGGATATTGTGTTACATTAGCAACACAGTACGGCGTGAAGTGTTGTACGTATATCACGAATAGCACCGAGGATCCGGTAGAGGTCATAGACCAAAAGATGGACGATATTCTCCAATTAAAGTGGGAATTTCGTCGAAAACACAATCTCACTCTTGCTGCTGTAGGTAATGAGCTGACTGGTTGGGTGTCATGGTTGAACCCGCGAAATTGGTTCTCCGGTTTGGGAGACTGGGCTCAAGGAGTCATAATGGATGTTGGGAAGTTTCTACTATGTATCTTAGGTGTCGTTATATCGATTGGATTGATATTTAGATGCGGGCAGGCTTTAATGAGGTGCAAACAAAGTACCAGAGTGATGAGTTTGAGGAGTGAGGAAACTGTAATTAACCTGGATTTGATTTACGACCCAACGATAGAAACAATGATGTGATGAAAATGCGATTTCTACGGTCCGTTTCTTTCACCTGTTTTTCTGGTTTTTCTCCAAGATAACAAGACCCCCTTGGACGAGGAAGTTGATGAGACGCTATACAGACAACGGATAGACCAAAGAAGAAGTTTTGACCACTTGAGATATGGACACTTGATGAACTTTGCCATGGATCCCCAGTTTCCCTAGAATTCTTAAAATTACGCTAGCCCAACATTTTTTTGTAAATCTAATGGCATCGACAAAGCTTATTGCTCACGCTTAATGAGCAAAACAGCGCAAAGAAGACGACTTTCAACTGATACCGAACAAAACTTCAACTGACAGATGTACATTAACCTGACATAGAATACCACCGCATTTACCGTAATTATGTCTTTTCTTCATTTCTACAACCCTCAGGTAATGACACACATAGTATAGGGAATACAGGCACAGATATCAGCAATCACATATTCCCCCATTCATGTATCATCAACTAAAATGTGCTCCCCATTTTGTTCAAAAAGAGCTCGGTAAAGTTTGACAGCCCATCCACAGACCTGTACCACGGGATAAGAAGGAATTCAAATGTATACTTCGCAATACCTCGAAGCTTGATTTACAACACGTACGGCACGATGATACATGACCCCCCAAACATGGACTCATACACACATGCTTCTGCTATCTCACTAGGTCATACCCTCTTCCCACCTACTCCTCTCTCCTCCCTTACCCAACCATGGAAATGAATTAACCCCTGACATATATTTTTCTCCTTTTGAAATGTTTTCAGGAAGTGGCAGTTATTATTGACTGCCAAAGGGTGGACTGTCAAAGTCAGAAAAATATTTCTATGCACGCTACCATATTTGCACCGCACACAGGTCCGTGCTGCGCATGCGTACGCTCTCCCGTACGTGCGCATACTCACAGTCGCGGGCACCCGCAGGCGCATGGTATGCGTATTTACGGTAGAGTTTATGCGATCATAGCGTGCGACTCAATCATTACATATTTTCACTAATAATGTATTTTGTAGATCATGGTCCCTTTGATAAATTCTGAAAGTTTGGTTAATATAAAATGTTCATGAACAGAGGAATCCCTCTTTGTTTAATACGAAGGGTCAGATAAGAGTAATACAGTGGTGTTTAGTATCCATCGGAAGAATATTTAATTAGAAATATTCCGGTGTTGGTTTGGAGCAGATCAATCGCTCGTACGAATAGTTATGGACATAAGAAGTTTATGAACATTTACTTTATTTGCACTTTATTACCCATGCGGCGGGAAACTCAGTTTCCCTCCCACCTGAGCAGTTGGAAATAGTCACAGCCCACCTGTATGAATCAACCTATGACCTTTTGTTATAATGCGAAGCCGAATTCCTGTGTCCAATGAACAATGAGATTGTAGGGACCATTGAATTGTATTGTGTGTGGAGCATAAATAGCAGGCCGACCATATCCAACTTCACTCTCTTCAACGGTTCTCATTGCTGATAATCGGGAGCTGGATATCGAGGCGCATGCGATTGTTCCCCTTGTGCGTAAGTTTTCTCAGTAATCATATTGTCTTACTGTGAGCCATTTCTCTCTCTCTCCCTCTCTTCTCTTTCTCTCGTATTTTCCCTTGATTAGACTTGAATAGTATAGTATTGTATTTCCTGTGTAGTTATCTGGTTAGTTGGTTTATGTTATACTGTAGTGTATGCTTTGTACTGTGATTCTTTTTGCAAGTAATAGTCATAATACATATAATAGGTTTCGGACCCTAAGCCAGGTATCTGTGTATTCTTTATAGTGTTAAGTATTCTCTGAGCGTCGGTGACGCTCAAGCAGCTTTGTAGGTAATCAGGTTACACAAGGTTGCACTTACACATTGTCTCCACACTAAGGTTTACTGTGTATTTCATTGCTGAAGGTATAGATATAAAGGTTTAACGTTGTGAGCGTCTGCATCGCTGGTGATCTCCTCGTGGTCCCGAGCGCTGCTACGCTATAGCGAATCATTACGATAAGTCAACAGCCAATATTCTGCCTGCCTGCGATCACTTGGCCGTGAGTGAACGTGACGCCTGAGCGTCTCGATCACGGCTAAGCGATCGATACGCAACTTGCGTACCCTTACGGTACTTCTTACGTAGATAGCGTACAGTGTTCTTAGACCTCATAAAGGGTTATATACACGATAAAAATTTAGCTTTATCACACCCAAGGGGCGTGTCTAGCTCTACCTATGGGCTTCTCTATTTCCACTCAGGGGTGTGTGAAAGCTAAATTTCCACTCAGTGGCAGGTGAAAACTAAATTACGAAGAGCAACATACCATCAGAGCAGGTAGCATACTTCTAGAAGTTGTACAGTCGAAGATGGCAATCATGTATCATGTTATATTCCAGGGCCGGCTCCATGCCTACTAGCACCCTGAGTGAAAAAATTTCGAAGGTTCCCCCGCTCCTGGAAAAGCGGACGTGGCCTCGCAACTTCATATTATCAAACAATAAATATATTTCACACCCTCTCTGCACACACAATTAGCAGCCTTACACATAACAGCCACAGTAGTGTTCCTTACACACAATGTCACCAGTATAGTGCCAGACAGACATGATATGCCTCCCAGCAGTGCCAGATACACATGATATACCCCCCAGCAGTGCCAAATACACATGATATGCCACCCAGCAGTGCCAAATACACATGATGTGTACCCCAGCAGTTCCAGATACACATGATGTGCCCCCCAGCAGTGCCAGAAACACTTGATATGTCCCCCAGCAGTGCCAGATACACATGATATGCCCCCAGCAGTGCCAGATACATATGTGCCCACAGTGCCAGATACATATATGCCCCACAGTGCCAGATAAATATATGCCCCCAGTGCCAGATACACATGTCCCCATAGAGACAGATATTCCCCCAATGCGAGATACACATGTCCCCACAGTGCAAGATACATATATGACCCACAGTGCCAGATAAATATATGCCCCCAGTGCCAGACACACATGTCCCCACAGAGACAGATATGCCCCCAATGCCAGATACACATGTCCCAACTGTGCCCCCTCCCCTCCCAAAGTGCTGCTCACCGGTAACCACACTCCACACTGCTGCTAACTGTTTTTGTTGAGGGTAGGGAGGAGAGCGCAGCGTGCGTCTCTCCTGCCTTTCAGTCTCCAGGAGGCTGGCGGCGGTGTCTAGCTCTAATTAGGTGCCGGTCCGAGAGCCAATCAAAGATCGCGGTTCGGCAGCCAATCAGGAGCCTTAGCTGCCGGTGCGTGAGCTCTGATTGGCTCATGGGCCAGCGTAGCTTACATGGGAGCTGCTGTGGGAGGCAGGCCGCTGGGCGGATGCTGCTGCAGGGACCTGGCTCCAGGGCTGGCTACAATATGGTGGTGAGAGCTTCAGTTGCAGTTTTGCTAAATTAGCAACACTGCAACTGGCTAGAATCGCATGCTGGGGGCCGGTCAGCACAGGGCAAGGCCACCGAGCATGCAAATGGCAGCCAGCTAGTCGGGCCACCACCATTTTCTTTGTTGCAGCGTATGACGTCACGCGGCCTCCCCTAAAACGGCCCTGGCCTGTCAAAATTTTCACTGTAATGCCCCTGCAATGCCAGTTCGCTGTCCACGACGACACTCAATCAGGCTGAGGCGTCCGCATTACTGAGAAGCAATCGCATCTCCCTGCTTGCGCACATGCAGAATGGGCCCTGCGATGGAAACCAGGAAGATGCAATCGCATCTCAGGTTCAGTGGCTATTGAATAAGGCCCTATGTACACAAAAAGAGTTACAGTATGCTAAAAATTATATAACAAGTTTTATGGTAAGAACTTACCCTTGTTAAAACTCTTTCTGCGAGGTACACTGGGCTCCACAAGTCTGGACAATGGGGTGTAGAGTAGGATCTTGATCCGAGGCACCAACAGGCTCAAAGCTTTGACGGTTCCCAGAATGCACAGCGCCGCCTCCTCTATAACCCCGCCTCCCAGCACAGGAGCTCAGTTTAGTTAACCAGCCCAATGCAGTAGCAGGAAAAGAGACGACAACGGTTAGTAGCCACATACACCACACTCTCACGACAAGAGAAGTGTCAGCGGCTAATGCCATATCAACCCAAAGAAGCTAAGTGCGTCAGTGTGGGCGCCTTGTGGAGCCCAGTGTACCTCGCAGAAAGAGTTTTAACAAGGGTAAGTTCTTACCATAAAACTCGTTTTCTGCTGCGGGGTACACTGGGCTCCACAAGTCTGGACAATGGGGATGTCCTAAAGCAGTTCCTTATGGGAGGGGACGCACTGTAGCGGGCACAAGAACCCGGCGTCCAAAGGAAGCATCCTGGGAAGCGGCAGTATCAAAGGCATAGAACCTTATAAACGTGTTCCCGGAAGACCAAGTAGCCGCCTTGCACAATTGGTCAAGGGTCGCACCACGTTGGGCCGCCCAAGAAGGTCCAACAGACCGAGTAGAATGGGCCATAATGTGAACAGGAGCTGACAGACCAGCCTTCACATAAGCATGCGCAATCACCATTCTAATCCACCTGGCCAGGGTCTGCTTGTGAGCAGGCCAGCCACGTTTGTGAAATCCAAAACAAAACAAAGAGAGAATCAGACTTTCGAATAGAAGCAGTTCTCTTCACATAGATACGGAGAGCCCGTACCACATCCAAAGACCGCTCTTTGGGAGACAAATCAGGAGAAACAAAAGCTGGAACCACAATCTCCTGATTAAGGTGGAACGAAGAAACCACCTTAGGTAAATATCCGGGATGAGTCCTAAGAACCGCCCGGTCACGGTGAAAAATCAGATATGGGGAACTACAAGACAAGGCACCCAAATCCGACACTCTTCTAGCAGGGGCAATAGCCAGCAAGAACACCACCTTAAGGGAAAGCCACTTACGGTCAGCTTGAGCCAAGAGGTTCAAATGGAGGCTCCTGCAACGCCTCCAAAACCACCGACAAGTCCCAAGGACCCACAGGCGGGACATAGGGAGGTTGGATACGCAACACACCCTGAGTGAAAGTATGAACATCAGGTAAAGTCACAATTTTTCTCTGAAACCACACCGACAAGGCCGAAATATGAACCTTGAGGGAGGCCAGACGTAGGCCTAAATCTAGGCCCTGCTGTAGAAAAGCCAAAAGTTTGGCTGTACTAAACTTGGAAGTTTCATAATGGTTAGATGCGCACCAAACAAAGTAGGAATGACAGACCCGATGGTAAATCCGAGCAGAGGCCGGTTTCCGGGCCCGCAACATAGTTTTAATGACCTCTTCAAAAAAAAACTTACCTCTTAAGACGGAAGCTTCAAGAGCCACGCCATCAAAGACAGCCGGGCTAGGTCCTGGTAGACACAGGGGCCCTGAACGAGGAGGTCTGGACGTTGTGGAAGTAGAAGTGGACGCTCTGATGATAGGCCTTGCAGGTCTGAGAACCAGTGCCGTCTGGGCCACGCCGGAGCTATGAGAAGCAGATTTCCTTTTTCTTGCTTGAACTTCCAAATTACCCTGGGCAGGAGTGACACTGGAGGGAACACGTACGGTAGCCGAAACCTCCACGGCACTGCCAGCGCATCCACGAATGCTGCTTGAGGATCCCTTGTCCTTGCTCCGAAAACCGGAACCTTGTGATTGTGTTGAGACGCAATCAGATCCACATCTGGAAGACCCCACCTTTCCACGAGGAGTTGAAACACTTCTGGATGGAGGCCCCACTCGCCGGCATGCACGCCCTGACGACTGAGAAAGTCCGCTTCCCAATTCAGAACTGAATGAATATTGCCGATATTGCCGGTAGATGGCGTTCTGCCCAACGTAGAATCCGTGAGGCTTCCTTCATTGCCAAACGGCTTTGAGTGCCGCCTTGATGATTTATGTAAGCCACTGTGGTGGCGTTGTCCGACTGTACTTGAACAGGACGGTTCTGAATCAAATGCTGGGCTAGGTTCAACGCATTGAAGACCGCCCGCAATTCCAGAATGTTGATCGAGAGGAGAGATTCCTCCTTGGTCCACCGACCCTGCAAGGAGTGCTGCTCCAGCACCGCGCCCCAACTTCTTAGACTGGCATCTGTCGTCAACAGGACCCAGTTGGATATCCAGAAGTGACGGCCTCTGCACAATTGTCAGTCCAGGAGCCACCAGAGCAGCGACAGATGGACCTCCGGAGTCAAAGAGATAATGTGAGACCTGATCCGGTGAGGCAGGCCGTCCCACTTGGCTAGAATCAGCTTCTGGAGGGGGCGAGAATGGAATTGAGCATACTCCACCATGTCGAATGCTGACACCATGAGGCCCAGCACCTGTATTGCCAAATGTATCGACACTTGCGGACAAGAAAGGAAGCAACGAATCCTGTCCTGAAGTTTCAGGACTTTCTCCTGAGACAACAACCTCTAGTTGTGAGTGTCCAACAGCGCTCCCAGATGCACCATGCTCTGAGCAGGGACCAGGGAGGATTTCTTCCAGTTGATGAACCACCCGTGGGCTTGTAGAAACCGGACCGTCATATCCAGACGACGCAGGAGAAGATCTGGGGAATTTTCCAGGATTAACAAGTCGCCAGATACGGCAGTATCCTGACCCCTTGACGGCGGAGTACCACCGTCATCACCGCCATAACTTTGGTGAAGACTCGCGGAGCCATTGTTAAACCAAAAGGTAACGCCCGAAATTGGTAATGGAGGTTGCCATTAGCGAACCTCAGGTATTGTTGATGTGACACTGCTATAGGAATATGCAGGTAAGCATCCTGTATGTCCAGGGAGACCATGTAGTCCCCAGGTTCCAAGGCCAGAACTATAGAGCGAAGGGTTTCCATACGGAACTTGGAAACCTTCACAAATTTGTTCAGTGCCTTGAGGTTGAGAATGGGCCGGGAGGACCCATTCGGTTTCGGGACTAGAAACAGCAGAGAATAGTACCCCCGGCCCCTCTGAGCAAGAGGCACCTGTACTACGACTCCTGTATCCAGGAGGGTCTGTACCACCGAATGCAGAGTGTTTGCCTTTGTCTGGTCCGACGGGACGTCTGTCTGGCAAAATAGATGAGGGGGTCGGTTCTTGAAGGCTATGGCGTAACCTCGAGTGACGACTTCCTGTACTCAGGCATCTGAAGTGGTCTTCAACCATTCCTGGGTATACCCTAGAAGCCGGCCCCCCACCCTGGGATCCCCCAGGGGGAGGCCCGCCCCGTCATGCGGCAGGTTTATCGGTCTTGGCTGCTGGCTGACGGGCAGCCCAGGCTCTTTTGGGCTTCGGCTTACCAGGTTTGGAAGTGCGGGCCTGCTTATGGTACGCCTGACCTTTTGCTTTACCTGAAGGACGAAAGGGGCGAAAGGACGTGCCTTTGGCCTTCGACACAGAAGGAGCTGTATTAGGCAGACAGGCAGTTTTGGCAGTAGCCAAGTCAGCCACTATCTTATTTAAGTCCTCCCCAAACAGAATATCCCCCTTGAAAGGGAGTACCTCCAGGGTTTTTCTAGAGTCCAGATCCACAGACCAGGATCTCAGCCACAATATCCTGCGAGCCAGGACTGACGTAGTAGAGGCCTTGGCTGCTAGGATACCGGCATCAGAAGCCGCCTCTTTAATATAGCGAGAAGCTGTGACAATATATGACAAGCATTGTCTAGCATGGTCAGAGGAGATTTCAGCCTCTAACTCCAAGGCCCATGCTTCAATAGCCTCTGCTTCGCCCATGTAGCTGCATAAGTGGGCCTTTGTGCAGCACCCGTGAGGGTGTAAATCGCTTTTAGACAACCCTCGACACGTTTATACATAGGCTCTTTTAGAGACGTGACGGTAGTGACCGGTAGAGCTGAGGAAACCACCATCCTAGCCACATGTGAGTCTACTGGAGAAGGCATTTCCCAATTCTTAGACAGCTCTGGCGCGAGGGGATAGCGAGCCAGTATCTTCTTTTGAGGCACAAGCTTCGTACCCGGGCTTTGCCAGGGTTCCTGACGTATATCCACTAGGTGGTCAGAGTGAGGTAAAACTTGTTTAATCACCTTCTGACGCTTGAACCTATCTGGTTTCTTAGGAGGAACGGATGGCTCAGGATCATCCGTAATCTGCAGAATTAATAGCCTCCAAAAGATCAGGAACATCCACATGTGAACTACCCTCCCCATCAGCCGTATCTGAGTCAGAACCTGTGGGGTCAGTGTATGTGCTGTCTTCATCAGACGAGGTGTCAGTGACAGCAGTGGATTGTGAGGAGACGAGCGCTCGCTTAGAGGACCTCTTGGACTTAGGCGAGCGTTGGTCAGAATTTTCAGTAGTCAGGGACTGGTTCAACTTCTTTAATTGAGCAGATAAATCGTCTGCCCACGGCGGGTTAGCTGCAGGGACCACATACGGTTGTACCGGCATTGGGGGTCCCATAGGGGGTGTTAGTTTATGAACTAGCGTATGCAGAAGCGTGGAAAAAGCGGCCCACGGAGGGTCAGTATGTGCCTCCGTTGTCACAGTCCCACTGGGGGGCAAGGAGCCCCCAGAACCAGAGCCCACAGCTTCTATATTCTCCCCGTATGTGCCTGTGGCTTCAGCAACACCAGCAGTGTGTTCCGCCCCAGAACCGTTACCCTCAGAAGCAGACATGATATACAGTAACTTGCAGTTTGAGGTAACACAGTACAATTATTAGCAGCACTATATCCCTAAACCCAAACCCCTGCGCAGTGTAGTCAGCACCAGCAGAGATAAAGGAGAGATATGGTGACTAAATCACAGAGAAAAATACGTAATACAGTATATCTTTGTGAAAATCCTATATTAAATAACACCTGACGCAACAAGCCCCCTCAGGTTATAGAATATAGGGATAGCAAGTTGAGTGAAAGACACGAGATGGACACCACTCAGCTATCAATGCACACACAAATAGTCACAGTTTGTACAATGCAGAGGTTATTACAGACAATAATACTGTACTGGACTAGCTTACACAGCTATATAGTCAATATATATAACACTACACAGTAAGAAACTGGATGTATATCACAGGGTAATTGTACTATAAACCCCTGACTAAATGCACTCTTTCTTACTAACACTGACTACAAAGGCAGGTAGAATACTTAAGTGTCATGTAAAGTCACAGCGCTGACAACCAGGCGGCTTTACATAGGAGGATTTGCCCAAGCAGTCCCAGGAACAGTGAGCTGAGGAGTAATGGCGCCGCAGACACTGACAGGGAGTGAGTAAAGACAGAGATGCAGCTCCAGGGCAGGAACACTTGCTGGAAATGGCGCCCTGGGGCTGGGGGAGGGGCTTCAGGTCTAAGCCTTATCCCCCTTGCTGGCAAAACCACCGGGCACTGTGGGCGATATTAAAATCGATTTTAAGAGAAAACCTGACCTGTGCCCATGCCCTGGTGATCTAGTGGGATCGCCTGTATCCACAGTGTCCACCGCCAGCGCGCGCGGCCCGCCTCCCACTGACCGCGCCGGATTGTGATAAAGACCGGGTCCCGCGAGCGGGACCCACTTACCACCTCCTGAAGCGCGGCCACGCGATCCTGGAGAGCCCCAGTCGTGTGTGCCTAACGTGAAGTAAAACGGAGCCTCCGCTGTAGGTACCCGGCAATTAGGGCTCGGGAGTGTACAGAGCCGCTGGGGAGAGCTGGAGCTGCAGCAGTGAATGTCAGAAGACATTTACCCCTGCTGCTGCCCTTGAAGTCTTCACTTTTTACCTCATAAAAAGCTTTTCTTAGGGCTGCCTGGAGCAGCCCCTCTGTTAAGTGCCTGCTTACTGCAGCACCAACTACAAAACTGAGCTCCTGTGCTGGGAGGCGGGGTGATATAGGAGGCGGCGCTATGCATTCTGGGAACAGTCAAAGCTTTGAGCCTGTTGGTGCCTCGGATCAAGATCCTACTCTACACTCCATTGTCCAGACTTGTTGAGCCCAGTGTAACGCGCAGCAGAAATATATATATATATATATATATATATATATACACACTGCTCAAAAAAATAAAGGGAACACTAAAATAACACATCCTAGATCTGAATGAATGAAATATTCTTATTAAATACTTTGTTCTTTACATAGTTGAATGTGCTGACAACAAAATCACACAAAAATTATCAATGGAAATCAAATTTATTAACCCATGGAGGTCTGGATTTGGAGTCACCCTCAAAATTAAAGTGGAAAAACACACTACAGGCTGATCCAACTTTGATGTAATGTCCTTAAAACAAGTCAAAATGAGGCTCAGTAGTGTGTGTGGCCTCCATGTGCCTGTATGACCTTCCTCCAACCCACACAAGTGGCTCAGGTAGTGCAGCTCATCCAGGATGGCACATCAATGCGGGCTGCGGCAAGAAGGTTTGCTGTGTCTGTCAGCGTAGTGTCCAGAGCATGGAGGCGCTACCAGGAGACAGGCCAGTACATCAGGAGACATGGAGGAGGCCGTAAGAGGGCAACAACCCAGCAGCAGGACCGCTACCTCTGCCTTTGTGCAAGGAGGAACAGGAGGAGCACTGCCAGAGCCCTGCAAAATGACCTCCAGCAAGCCACAAATGTGCATGTGTCTACTAAAATGATCAGAAACAGACTCCATGAGGGTGGTATGAGGGCCCGCCGTCCACAGGTGAGGGTTGTGCTTACAGCCCAACACCGTGCAGGACGTTTAGCATTTGCCAGAGAATACCAAGATTGGCAAATTCGCCACTGGCGCCCTGTGCTCTTCACAGATGAAAGCAGGTTCTCACTGAGCACGTGTGACAGATGTGACAGAGTCTGGAGACGCCAAGCAGAACGTTCTGCTGCCTGCAACATCCTCCAGCATGACCGGTTTGGCAGTGGGTCAGTAAAGGTGTGGGGTGGCATTTCTTTGGGGGGCCGCACAGCCCTCCATGTGCTCGCTAGAGGTAGCCTGACTGCCATTAGGTACCGAAATGAGTTCCTCAGACCCCTAGTGAGACCATATGCTGGTGCGGTTGGCCCTGGGTTCCTCCTAATGCAAGACAATGCTAGACCTCATGTGGCTGGAGTGTGTCAGCAGTTCCTGCAAGACGAAGGCATTGATACTATGGACTGGCCCGCCGTTCCCCAGACCTGAATCCAATTGAGCACATCTGGGACATCATGTCTCGCTCCATCCACCAATGCCACATTGCATCACAGACTGTCCTGGAGTTGGCGGATGCTTTAGTCCAGGTCTGGGAGGAGATCCCTCAGGAGACCATCCGCCACCTCATCAGGAGCATGCCCAGGCATTGTAGGGAGGTCATACAAGCACGTGGAGGCCACACACACTACTGAGCCTCATTTTGACTTGTTTTAAGGACATTAAATCAAAGTTGGATCAGTCTGTAGTGTGTTTTTCCACTTTAATTTTGAGTGTAAAGAACAAAGTATTTAATAAGAATATTTCATTCATTCAGATCTAGGATGTGTTATTTTAGTGTTCCCTTTATTTTTTTGAGCAGTGTATATATATATATATATTTTATTAATTCATATGGAAAACCCGGTATCTGTTCACATGGTCGACAATGTTAAGGTCGACAGTCATTAGGTCAACCACTATTGGTGACACGACAGGTCGACACATGAAAAAGGCTTTTTTTTACAAAGAAAAAATATTAGATTTTTTACTTTTTCATACTTTACCATCCACGTGGACTACGATTAGGAACAGCAACCTGTGCCGAACGCAGCGGTAGCAGAGCGAGCCACCTACACTAATTGGGGTTCCTGGTCGACGAATGACTGTGGACCTTCATACCGGAACCGGAAAACGCACATGCCTACTGTGACACAATTTAATATCTTGAGATTTTCTTTGAGACTACCATGGGGGAGAGACCCCCACTGCTGCCTCCTCTGCTGGTGAAACTGCCGCCCACCAGAAAAGCCGCTTCCAAGTGGCTACCGCTGCCCAGCGCACGGAACCCCGCGGTGGGAGACATTTCCATAAAATACCATCCACGTCATGACATCGCCCGTGAAGACCCGCCTCTAGCATTCCAAGCTCACGGAAAAAACGAACTGCGATGCGCGAGTACGGAATGCCAGGGACGGGGACTGCACAGGCAACATCACAGCCCACCCCACCGTCATGCAGTTTCATGATGCAGTTTAAATTAATTAACTTACACTTTAATTATAATAATAGTATATACTACCATAGGGTTGAGAGAGATACCACCACTCTGCTCCTGCCTCTACCTGATGCTAGTGACCGTCAATCTTTTTACCTTATGCGGCCACCGCTACCGAGCCAGAAACCCGCAGTGGCCGGTATTTAAGTGACTCATGCAGGACCCACCCTTAGCATTCAGTACTTGCATAAATGCAATCTGCACGTGCGCGAGTCCGGAATGACAAGAGGCGGGGCAAGCACTGTGACGTCATGAGGGGGATGTCCTTTATTTAAATGCAGGCTTCTGCTCCCCACATTCCCGCCCGCTTTCACTCATTTCAATATGATCCCGCCCTTATAATGACGTCGTCCGTGCAGGCCCCACCCCAGGCATTCTGGACTCGAAAAAATGCAACCTGCAAATGCGCGAGTACAGAATTACAAGGGGCGGGGCCCGCACCGTGACGTCATGAGGTGTTCTTGACTTTATTTAAATGCCGGCCTCAGCTCCCCACATACCCGTCCTCTGGTTTCATCTGAATAAGATGCCGCCCTTATCGTGACGTCATCCATGCAGGCCTCACCCCCAGCATTCAGGACTCGAAAAAAATGCAATCTGCGCATGCGTGAGTCCGGAATGCTGGGGGCGTGGCCTGCACGGACGACATCACGATAAGGGCGGCATCTTATTCAGACGAAACCAGAGGACGGGTATGTGGGGAGCAGAGGCCGGCATTATATGGGCTGCATGTTATTGAAATGAGCTACCGCGGGCGGGAATGTGAGTATCTACTTAATGACGTCGCCCCGCCCCCTGTCATTCCGGATCGCGCATGCGCAGACCGCATTTTCGGCGGTCAGTACTGAAAAACCGGGAGGACCCGGAGGTTTAGTGGGGCAGCGAGAGGGTCAAGTAAAAAACGGGAGCCTTCCGCGGAATGCGGGAGGGAAGGCAACTTTGCAGCACAGGCACCATGATAAATTCCTTCCCCCACACACACACACAAACATATACAGACAGCACGGGCACCATAATTAATTCCCCCCCCCCACACACACACACACGTACGTACGTACGTACGTACGTACGTACGTACGTACGTACAGACAGCATAGGCACCATGATTAATCCCCCCCAACATGAACATGCAGCACAGGCACCATATTTAATCCCCCCCAACATGTACAGACAGCACAGGCACTATATTTAATCTCTCCCCCCCAGTGGCGGAACTAGCGAGTGGTGGGCCCGGGTGCGACAAAATGCTTTGCCCCCCCCCCCCCCCCCCACATCCCCCCCCACACACATCCCATCCAAGTCCACCCCCTCACCCCTGGAGAGGATCAGGTGAGGGGGACCTGCTCAGGGCCAGAGAAATGGATACCGAGCAACAGTGCCGTAACTAGACATTTTAGCACTGTGTGCAAGAAACGGCATCGGAGCCCCACCCCTGCATGCAAAACAGGGGCAGTGCGCGCCTACGGCGCGCGCAAAAATACATAGTGGCGTGGCTTCGTGGGGAAGGGGTGTGGCCACAAAATAATACCAATTCATAAAACGGTACACAGTAGTCTCCATTATTCAAATTACGCCGCAGAGTAGCACCACTACACCAGGTAGAGACCCTTTTACACCTTACAGCGGACAGATTCCTCTTTTTACACATTACAGCAGACAGCGTGCCCTTTTTACACATAACGGCAGACAGCGTGCCCTTTTTACACATAACGGCAGACAGCGTGCACTTTTTACACATAACGGCAGACAGCGTGCCCTTTTTACACATAACGGCAGACCGCGTGCCCTTGTTACACATAGCGGCAGACAGCGTACACTTTTTACACATAACGGCAGACAGCGTGCCCTTGTTACACATTACGGCAGACAGCATCCCCTTTTTACACATTACGGCAGACAGCGTCCCCTTTTTACACATTACGGCAGACAGCGTGCCCTTGTTACACATTACGGCAGACAGCGTCCCCATTTTTACACATTACGGCAGGCAGATTCCCCATTTTTACACATTGCGGCAGGCACATTACCCCTTTTTACACATAGCGGCAGGCAGATTACCCCTTTTTACACATAGCGGCAGGCAGTCCCCCATTTTTACACATTGCGGCAGGCTGATTCCCCCTTTTTACACATTACGTCAGGCAGTCCCCCCTTTTTACACATTGCGGCAGGCTGATTCCCCCTTTTTACACATTACGTCAGGCAGTCCCCCATTTTTACACATTGCGGCAGGCTGATTCCCCTTTTTACACATAGCGGCAGGCAGTCCCCCATTTTTACACATAGCGGCAGGCAGGCCCAAGAAAGAAAGAAAGAAAGAGAAAGAAAGTAAGAAAGAAAGAAAGAAAGAAAAAGAGAAAAAGAAAGAAAGAAGAATTATACTTACCCTCTCAGGCTCCTCGGTGCAGCCGCGTCAGACGATTCCCGGGCAGTAGAGGAGGTGAAGGACGGAGGTGAAGAAGTGAGCCGCAGCAGCGCTTTGTTATTGGTGGAGGCGCTGCTGCTGCTGCCCCTCTGCTTCCCTATAGGCTGTTCTCGGAAGACAGCCTATAGTGAAGCAGAGGGGCAGCAGCAGCAGCGCCTCCACCAGTAACAAAGCGCTGCTGCGGCTCCCTCCTTCACCTCCCTCCTCCTCCTTCCTCCGTCAGTGCCGCTGCTCCTCTCCTCTCCTCTACGGGCGGCTGTGCGCTGCGGGCAGCGGTTGCCTGCACGCACAGCGGCATGTAATGAGTCAGTTTGACTCATTACATGCTTGGGCCCCTGGACAGAGGCGGGCCCCAGTGCAACGCACTGCTTGCACTGCCGGTAGTTCCGCCTCTGCTCCCCCCCACATGTACAAACAGCACAGGTATCATGAGTAATCCTCCCCACACACACACAGGCAGCACAGACACCATGATTATCCCCCCTCACACAGACAGACACTTATATACAGACAGCGCAGGCAGACTTATAATCATTCCCCCCACCCCATAGACAGCACATGCACCCGCCTGCCACGCCGGGTCCCGCAATCATGTAGTGTTGGACAAGGTGACTCCCCCGGCATATATATACATACCACCTTGCCGCAAAAATGAGTCTCTCACCACACACGATCAGGCTCAGCCTGAGAGAAGCACGCTACCCGGAGCTCAGCGCCACGTCACGTGACTCCTTGAGCTGCAGCAGCTGCACTGGCAGCTGCTCCCTCTACTTCCCAGCAGCCAGTGCAGCTGCTGCAGCACAGGGAGTCACCTAATGCGGCGCTGAGCTCTGGCGCGCTCCAGAGCGCTCCGGAGGATTGTTAAAAAAGTAAAAATAGAAACTAGTGCTGGGCGGGCAGGCCACGGAGACAGCTCAGCGGGCCACTCGTGGCCCGTGGGCCATGGGTTGAAGACAGGAATGTGCACAAAGCCATTATGGTGGACTCATTCAAATCTACATCTTTTGGTGTGCTGGGGGAAAACACTTTTCTTTTTCTTGTCTAGAATAACCCCTCCCTTTCATGCACCTGACAAGTATTACTAAATTGATTGAGCAGCTACCATTTTATATAGCTTTCTAACGTGCAACTTCCCAAACTCTTGACAGTACTAGCAGAGGTCATAGCCTAGACTGGTAGTGGCAAAATCAGGCAAACAAACAGTGTGGGGTTCCAACTAAAAAAGTTGCTTTAAGCACTAGTCTATGCCAGCCTGTGCTGGTGTCTATGCCTGCCTGTGCTGGTGTCTATGCCAACCTGTGCTGGTGTCTATGCCAGCCTGTGCTGGTGTCTATGCCAGCCTGTGCTGGTGTCTATGTCAGCCTGTGCTGGTGTCTATGCCAGCCTGTGCTGGTGTCTATGTCTGCCTGTGCTGGTGTCTATGCCAGCCTGTGCTGGTGTCTATGCCAGCCTGTGCTGGTGTCTATGCCTGCCTGTGCTGGTGTCTATGCCAGCCTGTGCTGGTGTCTATGCCAGCCTGTGCTGGTGTCTATGCCTGCCTGTGCTGGTGTCTATGCCAGCCTGTGCTGGTGTCACACAGGGAAACCTGCAACATGGTGACCGCTGGCATACTGTAATATCAACCAGCCATAGCCTGTTCAGAAACAGGGGGAGAGTGATAAAGTGGAAAGAGATAAAACATCAGCCAATCAGCTTCTAGCTGCCATGTTACAGGCTGTGATTGAAAAATGACAGCTAGGAGCAGATTGGTTGGTAGTTTGTCTCTCCAAGGCTTACTACAATTCTCTAGAATTCCCAGCAAAAGTCCCATGTAGAATGAGAATGCACTAAGGCTCTCCCCATATTCCCAGTATAGTGGGTGTGGATCAGAGCTGGATTATCCTAGGGGCGACAAGGGCGGCCGTCCCGTGGCCCCACACATTAGGGGCCCCCACACACTGCGTTATAAATCGGAGCAGTTTCCCTCAGCAGCCGCCGAGGAGTTCCGTGTACAGAGTGTACACGGAGCTCTGTACACTGAGCTCCTCGGCGGCTGCTGACAGAGACTGCTTTGATTTAAAACGCTGTCTGTGGGGGCCCTAACGTGTGACTCCGTAATGCACGCCAGCGGCTCAGTCAGTATCTCGCAGGATTTCACTTCACTACCCCGCGAGACACTGACTGAGCCGCTGGCGTGCGCTGCTTTGAAGCTGCTGCTCCGTATGTGGGTGAGTATGTGTGTGCGAGTCATTGTGTGTGTGTGTGTGTGTGTGTGTGTGTGTGTGTGTGTGTGTGTATGTCTGTGAGTGTACCCGCTGACCCGCCCGCGCACGGGGAGGGGGGGTTCTTTGGCTGCAATTTTTAGTGGTGGGGGCTCCCACACGTTCATTGCCCGGGGCCCCCACCAGCCTTAATCCGGCCCTGGTGTGGAGTAATACATCTTGAAATGATTAAATATGTCATTTGATGCCAGTGCATTACTGAAAGCTATATAATACATTATACAGGAAATTATGAAAAAACTCCAAGGTGCAATAAGGGTGAGCAGCTCTAATACAAGGATCACCAAATCCTCTAATTGTATAACAAGGAAAGTAACTATTACAAAATTATTAGTGCCGCACATAAAGTCCGGTACAGAGCCGGGTAGATGCGACACGTTTCCCAATCACTGTGTGTGTACAGGCGGCGCTTAGAGATCATGTGATCTCCAAGCACCGCCTTCACTGCGTCACCAAAGATGTCAACAACGCGGAAATATGCCGGGTTGCAGACACCGGCAGCGGGGTGGCTGTGGCGGGTCGCACTCTCGGAGCTCCCGTGTCAGGCTCCCGGGTGCAACCCGCCTCAGGCTGTGTGAAAGGGGTATAATACTTCACTGCTGTCCTTTTTCTAACACGGAGCAGCTACTTTCACTTACTTAACACTCTGATACTTCAATATTATCTTTTATTTGTGTGGTGCCCTAGGGTGGGTTGGCTGGTCTGGGGGTGCCCTATACCCTCGAGGTGAACTCTATGTTAGGGACCGATCCGATGAGGTTACCTTGACGTTTGGTGGGAAGGCTCATAATATTGACCAATTTTATGCCAAAAACCTTGTATTTGATGTATAATGATTACATTTCTAATATAATTCTAATGGTTGTATGGTGCCCCTGTTCTCTTGTTTCTATGTTGTAGTACTAAGTCTCAGCTACGTAGTACATCCAAAAATAAGTAGCTAGGGTGTGTAGTCCAGCCTTCCCCCCAATAATACATTCAATATTATGTGTATTTATATACACCTGAAGGCTGAGACTCCTTCAGTCTGGATTGGCACCCCTCACATCTGTCTTTGGCATTTTTAAATAGCATTTGCTGACTGCACCGACTGTATGGCAAAGCCACAGGTAAGATCTTTATGCAATGTGACATTGTGTTTAGGTGCGACTGGTATTTAAAATTTCATTCAGCCCACGGAGAGGAAGTGGACGGCCAGAGAGTTATTGCAGCGGGAGCCAGTGACCAACCCGCCCACGGCGGACCTGCTGCAGATCCCGAACACCAGTGCCGCCGGACCCGATATGTGAATGATGGATTTCAGCACACTGTGATATAATGCATGTTTAGTGAAGAGCACTGGAATAAAGTATACATTGTTATTTGCCAACATTCTATTGAAATCTGTGTGTGGATGCAGGACACACCTCCGAATGGTAATAGATATGCCTATAAGTGGAGCTAGACACGCCCTATGGGTGGAGCACGACAAACACCCTCAACGACCCACGATTCGCTTTGTTCGGTACATTCTACTGCCAGCTAAATCTCCATAGAACTATTTCTCAAAAGTAGGCAAGTGTGGGTCCCGCGTCGGCAGCGCTACACAAATCATCGGGGAAAATGGCGCGGCAGACATTTTCTCTGGCACTTTGTGCATGCCCGGTAGAAAAATTGCTGGGATAACAGCCATTTTCCCGGAGACTTGAGCGTGCGCAGTGGAATCTATCAGCACCAGAGTCTACTCACGCTGCCGGCTAGAGAGGAGGGGGCCCGGATGGGGACTACTCATGTATTCTCCCCACCCCTCTTAATACGCCCCTCTCCCATGTTAATGAGCTTAGCACACTTTCTATTTGCATGTCACCTTGCAAAAAAGTATAAAATGATAATGCATGTATATGCCAGACAGGGAAACTGTAGGCAGAAATGTTTTGAGCAATTCTCGTTTCCATCTGCTGAAAAACTTTTAAATAAGCAGAATGTCTGGTATAAAAAACAAACGATGACAGATACCTGGAAAGACTGGTGGATGTGGAACCTTGCCGTTCTCAAGACCCACCTATTGCTTGTGTGTAAGGAACAACGGTTTTGTGAATGTTGCAAAATACTTTTCAAATTCACTTAACCAGATTCTAAAAAAAAAAAGCCACAACAGGGGTTTCAGTCAACCTGAAAATATCATATCTGACAAACAAAAGTATGGAAGAAAATACATCAGTAAAAGAAACTAACAGGATCCTTGGTTATGTCATAACATCCTATATTTTGCTTCTGCTTGTTGCCTGCAATTATAATGAAGAGAAAGACAGGATATTCTTATAAAACAGTCTACATATAATTACTGCATTTTAACCAGAGTAAAGACTTTGGGCCTAAATCGTGTCTATATGGAAAAGCCTACGCAAATCCGGACTATTTATTGTATAGTGTGTACGAACGATTGTTTCAACCTTTTGCCAATAAATTGGAGAAATCTTGCCCACAAACATGCACCTATGTTTGGTGGTCATTCCGAGTTGTTCGCTCGTTGCCAATTTTCGCTATGCTGCGATTTGTTGCTAAATGCACATGGTACGCAGCGCGCATGCGCTTAGTGATTTAACTAAAAACTTAGCAGTTTTGCTGTTTTTCGTGCGGCGCTTTTCAGTCGCACTGCTGATCGGTGAGTGATTGACAGGAAAGGGGCGTTTCTGGGTGGTAACTGAGCGTTTTCCGGGAGTGTGCTAAAAAACGCAGGCGTCTCAGGCTAAAACGCAGGAGTGTTTGTTACGTCAAACCAGGAACTAAACGGACTGAGCTGATCGCAATCTAGGAGTAGGTCTGCAGCTACTCAGAAACTGCAAAAAATTATTTAGTAGCAGTTCTCCTAATCTTTCGTTCGCTATTCTGCTAAACTAAGATACACTCCCAGAGGGCGGAGGCCTAGCGTTTGCAATGCTGCTAAAAGCAGCTAGCGAGCGAACAACTCGGAATGACCACCTTTATCCGATCAGTCGATCAAGACTGAAAATAATGCATACTCAAACTCCAAAATAGGAAACGACATGCTTCAACATATTTTCTAGTCGGTATAGGCTCGCTGATGAAAGTACTGTTCACCCCGTTAATTCCCCATACATAGTAACATCAAACAGCATATATCACCAACAACATATTTTTCAGTCACACTGCTGCCAATTCTCCACAGAATGACCTAGTACTGCTCTGCGGTGTCCCGCTTATCATATCTAGACAAGCAGTTAATGAAATAAAGCAGAGCACCCTTTGAAGACCAGAATGTTCCTAGCTGGAAGATAGCACAAGAGATGTTGCACATCGATGGGAAATAAAAGCATACGTCCACTAAAAGGTCTTACTTATAAAAAGTGTCTGTGATGAGTTTGTCCTTTCAAGGTCTGCTCTGGTTGGTTCTCAAGCAACGTTTGTTTGACCTTTTTAGTTGCCTTCTATGTCTACATGAGAAAACTGTGTCTTATCCTACACCCCATCCTAGATCATATGTCTGCTGAAACCCTGCAAATGTTAGTTACTCATTTACAGATAATGGGCCTAATTCAAGGTTGACTGCAAAAGCAAAATCTTCCTCTAATGGGCAAAACCATGTGCACTGCAGGAGGGTCAGATATAACGTGCAGAGAGAGTTAGATTTGGGTGGGTTATTTTGTTTCTGTGCAGGGTAAATACTGGCTGCTTTATTTTTACACTTCAATTAAGATTTAAGTTTGAACATACCCCACCCAAATCTAACTCTCTCTGCACATGTTATATCTGCTCCACCTGCAGTGCACATGGCTTTACCCATTAGAGGAAGTTTTTTCTTTTGCGATCAACCTTGAATTAGGCCCAGTGTTTGTGTTGTCTTATGCTGTCATTTCCTGTGCATAGTCCTGTGTGCAGTCTGCGTTCTTATACGTCTGCATTAAATCGTTACTTCTCAATACTTCTTATATTAACTTTCTATTCTTTTTTTTAATTTAAATAATTTTCTTGCCATTCAATTTTATTATCAGTGTGATTAGCCACCTTTGAGTGAGTAGGGGGTCTATGTACTGGATTCAGTATGGGATCCCAACGGTCGCCACACTAATTTATTCCCCCTCGGGGGTGGTGTGGACCACCCCAAGAGTGGGGATTCCGGGCCCCGGCCGGGATCCCGACAGTCAGGAAACTAACTGCTTCCCTATGTACTAAGCATACTAACCTACTTTGAATTTTTCCTCTATGGAAGATGCTCTGGGGGGAAATGCTAAAATGATGCAATTAGCATATAATGACGTTGTTGGGCCCCGCCCCCTACGCAGAGACCGCAGATTCCCTGGATTTATCTCTGCATTCTACCCACTTCACTGGGAAGTGGGCCGAATGTGAGAAGGTTGCCTACTCTTCCAGGGCTGCGGGGGACTACCCAAAAAATTGGACGTCTCCTGCAAGAACCGGTAGAGTAGGCAAGTATGGTACTAAGCTTTGGAGAGTGATAAAGTGGACGGAGATAAAGTAACAACTAACCAGCTCCTGTCATTTTTCAAACACTACCTGTAACCGAGCAGTTAGGAGCTGATTGGCTTGCACTTTATCTCTGTCCACTCTTTCAATCTCCAAGGCTAAGTACATAGACCCCTATGTCACAGTACAGTGGGGATTGGCCGTTGGCCAACCTGGGTTATTAGAGATGGTTGACCTGGAGATGTCCTCAGAACCAATCGTCAGATGTGAATGATGCAACATGGGGCCTAATTCAGATCTGATCGCAGCAGCAAATTTGTTAGCTAATGGGCAAAACCATGTGCACTGCAGGTGGGGCAGATATAACATGTGCAGAGAGGATTAGATTTGGGTGGGGTGTGTTCAAACTGAAATTTTAATTGCAGTGTAAAATTAAAGCAGCCAGTATTTACCCTGCACAGAAACAAAATAACCCACCCAAATCTAACTCTCTCTGCACATGTTATATCTGCCCCACCTGCAGTGCACATGGTTTTGCCCGATTGCTAACAAATTTGCTGCTGCAATCAGATCTGAATTAGGGCCATGGTCTTTTAAACAGTATATTGTATACAGTATGTACTTTTTTTTATTTTTGGGGTAGTAAATGTTTAGGTAAAATGTAATTCACCCAAACAGGTTCCTCTTCTACATAACCACACACTCAATCTACCCCACCTTGGCCACACGGAAGGTCTCCAGCTGACCCTCTACGGGCAGGAGTCACATAATAACATGCACATACCCTTCACTCCTTGTAGTTATACACTTGACCTGATATGTTGTTTAATGAGGTCAACTTCATCTGTAACAGATGCTGGAGACCTTCCAGTGGGTCCTAAATACCACACAGAGCCCTGCATTTATGTGCCATGCTCTAGATTGTGCAGCAGACTTTTATAAGCATGGGGACACTGGTGCCCGCTACAGGTCATAGTTGATCTTTATTATTCATTTAAATAATTAAAGAATATTAAGTCTCAATGAGAAATAATTAAAATGTCCTCCTCTAAGTAACTCGGCAGCATTTTTCTCCCACATATCATATTGTTCCCGTCCTTGGAGACAAAGCATGTAATGAGCACAGATGAGTCTTAGGACTCATTCTGAGAGAGAGAGAAGTAGACGGGGAGACGCTAAGCACATGATTTTAAATTCATGAGTAATGTAATCATTCCAGCAGTTTGTATAAGGAGGTGGAGGTGGAAAATGATCAAAGCATTAAAGTGTAATGGTTAGATTATTCTGGCTTCCAGTAAAATAATATTGTGACAAAAGTACATTGAGATTTAATAGGATACGAGATGGCATGTTGTCCTTAAGAAATTTGTTGCTCACAATTCATCCATGACCACAGGCTTTAAATGAAGAAAATAGCGAATGCACTAAGACTTTGGAAAGTGAATTACTGCAATGAATACTATAGTCATTATTATACTTTATTAATCTATCTATCTATCTATCTATCTATCTATCTATCTATCTATCTATCTATCTATCTATCTATCTATCTATCTATATATCTATCTATCTATCTATCTATCTATCTATATTGATATATTGATGACACATTATGCAGCACACTATACAATCAGATAATTTTGTACTTAATCAGATCTTACTTCGGTTGAGCTTGCAATCAAGTTTCCCGACAACTAGCACAGCTACGACCAGTTTCTAAGACAAGCGGGGGGGGGGGGGGGACGCCCAGCACAGGGCTAGTCCGCCCCACATGTCTGGCTCTGCCTCCCCCCCCCCTGCACGGGTGCAAAAGCATTGCACGGCTGCAATGCTTTTGCACCTGGCGAGTAGCTCCCTGCCTGCGCAGCCTAGCTGCGGCCCGCCCCGCAAACGGTCCGGACACACCTACGTTGTTCCGGACCGCACCCCAAAAACGCCAACGACACGCTTCGCGACTGCCTCTGCCTGTCAATCAGGTAGAGGCAATCACACAGCGACCAGGTCTGAATAAGACCCTTAAATCGATCAACATCGATTTTTTACAAAATGTGTGATCCCTGAAACAGAACATCAATCTTTGTAAAATTACCCCTAGCAAACTGAAAAAATAAAATAAAAATCATAGATAAACCTAAACCTATTTCTATCAGTTTTGCCTTCAGTACTAACTTCATAGGAAATACTGCACACAGTCCAATAAGAGATCAGAACCATAAAATAACCTCAAAGTTTATACCTTGGACTCCAAGTAGAACCCAGAACTTCAGAGGGTACTGACAACACTAATGGAAAGGCATGGCAAAAGGAACGCATAGATAGGAAGATGGAGCGAAAGAAAGAGGGGGAGTGGATAAAAGGAGTGAGGGGGGTGGGGGGGGGGCTGGGGTTAGAAAGGAAGATAAGTACAATAACATATGATAGAGACTATCAATTATGGCAGCAAATTGAGAAACATTTTACCAAGAAATTCTTATTCTAAAAATAAAATAGTCCATTGTATTAGTAGAACAATGCAATTAAGCACCTAATATGCATGGTTTGTCATATATCTCACACTAGAATGATCACAAATTACTGTAGGTGTGTACAGATTCTGTCTTTCAAACGTCAATCGTTGTCAAGGATACAAGACAATATGATGTCACCATGCTGATAGTGTCGGGTACACTTACATGCTAGTGCTTTGAAGTATTGCAGAGGACCAAATCTGGACATTATACTCTTCTAGTTTACTATTGTAGCATTACAAAATATGTATCATTTTTACAAGTATGCCAACTGAACAGAGTATAGCTTCAAAATGTAAATATATGACATACTGTATTACTATCCATAAGTTATTTCTCCAAGAATGGTGTAAAGTACCTTTGTAGTTCAGCTGCAGGTCTTCACTTATAATTCCCTAGCCCAGCTGTGTAAATGAAGGTGGCGAAATAGAGAGACAAGAGAGGAGATGTATCAAACCTTGGAGAGAGAGAGAAAGTATCAACCAATCAGCTTCTAACTAATTTTTCAAACCCAGCCTTTAAAATGCCAATTATGAGCTGCTTGATTGGTACTTTCGGGTCTATTTACTAATCCTTGGTGAGAGATAAAGTGTAGAGAGGTAAAGTACCAGCCAGTCAGTTCCTGTCACATTACAGACTGTGTTTGAAAAATGCCAGTTAGGAGCGAGTTAGTTGGCACTTTATCTCTTTAAGGTTTAGTAAATAGACCCCTTTATCTCTCTCCAGTTAGCATGTTCTGACGTTACCACTTGCAAAGTCAATGATGAATCCTGGTGTGAACAAGACATTAGGTTTTTGTCAAAGAGTGTGTCTAGGCTTTTGATTATGCAGGTTTTGGGGACTGGTAATTGGATCTGTATTCAAGATCTCCTCACGGTTGAAATAAAGAGTACCACATGTGGCAACCACAAAAAAAAAGGTTCTGATACTTTAAGGAGCATGGTCATATTGGGACCCCTGGAGATGCTATGTCGCCAAGTGTTAGCACAATACTGGAGGGCATGACTAGTGGCGGCTCGAGAGGTGGGGCTGCAGCGCAGTATAAAATTCAAATTCACCAACTGCCATCCTGAACACTGCCAAACATCGCAACCGGGACTCCCTGGCAGTTGGTGCAGCCGCCCTATTTAAATTTTGGACTCAGTGGCAGCACCACCTCTGGAGCTGCCACTGGGCATGACTAAGTTTTCTTGGTGGGTTTGAACAAAATACTTTGAGGGATATCCTATAAGCAGCGGCTAACAGGATCCCCGGGGGCTATCCTATCACCCCCGATTTCCCACAATACTGGAACTTATTAGGTATTATGCTTTGCACGTGAAGCATAATCCCCAATAAGCAGCTGCCAGAGCCATGGTAACACATGGTATTGGGGATTTATCTCTTTTTGTCCGATCGCAGGTCCAAATTCAGCCATTAATAACGACCTCTAATGGCATACCGCAATAATGACAGTTTTTTAAATTACATCGGGCTAATTGGATACCGCCCTTTCTGTTATTCAGGCTGCACTTGTTAGGAAGTTCTGTGTATACATGCTGGGCACTAGGACCCAGGGAGTCTGTCCTACAACCTGATCACTACTGAGCATGTGCAGGGACCATAAAGTTATCTTAAATCTGTGTTAAGACTGTAATGTGATATGGTGGAGACACAAGTCTCCCGCTTAGCTCCAGAGACCTGCATATGAATTTATTAGGTAACAAGGTAGCGCTACTTGGCGGTGGGCATATCAAATGTTTCCCTTCTCTGGGTCTGCTCGCTGATGGCCACTGCCCTCTTTGCTAGACACCTCCTCACAGAGATCTGCTTCTTCATTAGTTAATGATACTTAAAGTCACTATGAAGCTACTTTTGAGAAGGGAGGTGGATGGGAAAGCAGGCTCCAGGCAGACAGCTGCATAAACTAGTATTAGACATATTCTCTATATTATAATATTCTAAGGTGGTCACTGTGATTTCCTCTGTATTATATGGAGGTCACTGTGATGTCCTCTGTATTATATGGAGGTCACTGTGATGTCCTCTGTATTATATGGCAGTCACTGTGATGTCTTCTGTATTATATGGCAGTCACTGTGATGTCTTCTGTATTATATGGTTTTCACTGCAGTGGTAGGGTCCCCTTTTTCCGGCAGAGTAGTACGGCCAGTGCAGTGGACCCTAGAGGCCACGGCAGTGCTATTTGAGTTGTAGGACGTGTCATAAATTACAATGTGAGAATTCACCTAAACATAAAGGTACAGAAAATGACACTTGACAATGCATACTGTACCTGATGCTTGATGGGAAAACTACACAGGCCACCAACAGACTAATAACAGTAGACATAAGGGACTCTACCACTCACTATCACAGTAACTGATATTTTCTCAGACTGAATATGAACATAAAATCTCAACCATGCGCTTCCTGTGTTTACTTTGTGAAATAAAAATGCACTGCAGGAACTATGAATAGTGAGCATGCCAAGCATCAGTTTATTGAGCTGTTATCTAGATATACTACATGATCGTAAAGGCAATATATAGATCTCACAGCATTGTCCTAATAATACATTGGGGAAAATGCCTATTCACAAACTACTTCATTGTCTTATAATCTTTGAGTTACACGTAAAATAAACCTGAAAACTCAGCAGAACTGTATGACTAGGGGGCTAATTCAGACCTGATCGTAGATGTGCTAAATTTTGCACATCTATGATCAGCTTCCCTGGCGTGAGGGGGGACGCCCAGCACAGGGCTAGCTCACCCCGCATGTCAGTCCCTGCTCCTTCGCACAAGTGCAAAAGCATCGCACAGCGGCGATGCTTTTTTACTGGAACAGTAGCTCCTTACCAGCGCAGCTCATGCGCGCTGGCAGGAGATACTCGTCGCTGTGAGGGTTGCAGCCGACGGCTGTCGTAGCCCTGTGATCTCCTCTGCCTGACTGACAAGCAGAGGCAGTCGCTGGGCGGGAGGGGGCGGTCTGGCAGTGTTTAGCAGCCGTTTAGGAGGTGCGGTCCGGGCAACGCAGGCGTGCCCAGACCGGTGGTGTGGGGAGGGGGGGGGGGAAACGGGCCTTGGCGGCTACGTGATGTCACACGCAGCTGCCGAGGCCCCCCCCACCGGTCTGGGCACGCCTGCGTTGCCCGGACCGCACCTCCTAAACGGCGGCTAAACGCTGCCAGAACGCCCCCTCCCGCCCAGCGACTGCCTCTGCCTGTCAGTCAGGCAGAGGCGATCACAGGGCTACGACAGCCGTCGGCTGTCTGCCATGCGCCAGTTCAGACCTGTCTGCCGGTGCAGTTCAGACCTGATCGCTGCTGTGCGAAAACACACAGCATCGATCAGTTAAGAATCAGCCCCCTGGTCAATAGTCTTCTGCATGAAGAGAAGGGATAACTTTTTTTACCAATTTATTTCTGTTATCGGGCCATCATGTAAGGTGCATAGAACTGTATTTGAAGGTGCTGGCAAAGGGGGGAGGGGGCTATGTATGAGCGATAAACATACCTCTTCCTAAAAGATCCAACTCAATGTCTATTATCTGATATAGGAATATCTGAGATGCGGATGTCATGTGATAAAATTGCCCTAACTCACAATGCGATTACATACCTCCCAACATTTTTATCTTTGGAAGAGGGCGTGGCCTTTTCAAAATGGACGTGGCCTCGCGGCTCTGCCGCGATTGCGAGTCACGCCCCCATTTGCCGTCACTGAAGGGGGCATGCCCAGCACTCTGTGAGCTGCTGGCATGCCCCCAGTCACCCTGTCTCCACTCAGTAGGCACATGCGCACAGCGTCTATTCACCGCTGCTCTGCTAAGGAGCCTCCCAACTGCCCCTCCCCACCGCGGGACACTGAGGCCCGCGGTTGGGACAGCGGGAAAGTCCCAAAATAACGTGATTGTCCCGCGAAAATAGGGACAGTTGGGAGGTATGCGATTACTGTATACATTGCATAGCTGTATCAATATTCACATGCAGGGACAGAGCTTGCGAAAAAGCTTGATGATTTTGGGCCCGATTCAGACTTGAAAACTGTTGCACGAAATCACACAGCGGACGATTATGGGATGACTGCGCATGCATATGCACCGCAAAGCGCACGTGCGTTGCCAAACAGCGATAGGATGGTGCTAAAATTTAGATCACACGGGTATTTGCAAGCTGATTGACAGGAAAAGGGCGTTTGTGGGTGGTAACTGGCCGTTTTCTGGGAGTGTCAGGAAAAAACACAGGCGTTCCCAAGCGTTTTCAGGGAGGATGTGTGACGTCATCTCCAGCCCCGATCAGCCTGTTTGTATCGCACTGTAGGAGTAAACCCTGGGCTACGCACAGACTGTACACACTGCAAAGAATGGGAAAACATTGGATGGTGAGTGTGATGTAAACAGTATTGCAGCTGTCCGCTGACTGAGGGGAATTTTCGCACAGTGTACACATGCATTCGCACACTTTCACGGGTCGAATTTTCACTCCCCCATGCAGAGCCGGCCCTAACCAATTTGATGCCCTAGGCAAGATTTTGGCTGGTGCCCCCTGGCACCACTGCTGGTTCTGCCTCTAACCTTGCACCTCTTTCCCAGCACCATCACCCCTCACCCATAGCAGTCCTTGTCTCCCCTATATTTTAAATAGGAACAGTTCGCACATTTGATGCACAGCCCAAAAAGGGGCATCTTCTTGCATTATTAATGCCCTTATACACATAATGACACACATAGTGCCCCCTACACATTTGCTGCACATTATTAGTGCCCCTATACACATAATGACACACATACAGTAGTACCCTGTTACACCTATGCCGCACATTATTAATGCCCTTATACACATAATGACACACATAGTGCCCCCTACACATTTGCTGCACATTAGTGCCCCTATACACATAATGACACACATACAGTAGTACCCTGTTACACATATGCCGCACATTATTAATGCCCTTATACACAGAATGACACACGTAGTGCCCCCTACACATTTGCTGCACATTATTAATGCCCTTATACACATAATGACACACATAGTGCCCCCTACACATTTGCTGCACATTAGTGCCCCTATACACATAATGACACACATACAGTAGTACCCTGTTACACATATGCCGCACATTATTAATGCCCTTATACACAGAATGACACACGTAGTGCCCCTACACATTTGCTGCACATTATTAATGCCCTTATACACAGAATGACACACGTAGTGCCCCCTACACATTTGCTGCACATTACTAATGCCCTTATACACATAATGACACACATAGTGGCCCATTACACATATGTTGCACATTATTAATGCATTTTTACATGACACACATAATGCTCCTTACACATATTCCGAACACTACTGCACAACCAAACCACTCACATGCACACAGCACTCACACTTCCACTAACACTGTGACCTCTGCCTCTGCTTGGATACAGATGTGTCCTCACAAATCTTGCATCAATGCTAACATCTGGCACCTTTTTTTATTAAAATGCATCTTATTTGCATTGCTATGTGGCTAGGATGCACAAGCAGCTTCTGCTGATTAAACTGATATGTAGCATGCCTATATACTGTGTGAGACTGTGGCTGTATCTGCATATGAAATGCTACACACAGAATATAGGCATGCCACATATCATTTTAATCAGCAAAAGCTGCTGATGCCCCTAGGCATATCAAATGCCCTAGGCAATTGCCTAGCTTGCCTATGCCTATGGCCGGCTCTGCCCCCATGGCGACTACTATCTGATCGCAGGACAGTGTAATTTGCAGCACAGCGATCAGGTCTGAATTAGGGCCTTTATGTGATCAGAGAACTATACAATGACTTTGAATATCCCTATATTTCACTGTTGTCATATATCTTGGTCCTCACCCCACACGTCTTCAGTATTTCCTAAACTATTATTTGTATTAGCAGCATTGCATTTTATGGAAACTCTCAGGCCTAACCCAGCAACACTCATTGTGATTGGCTGGCTGTGGGACGGGGTAACTGGCATCCTAGGGTAGAGTGCAAGATAATAAAGTAACACTTTCAATCATGGGACCTCTTCATCAGACCATCATAATCAATATTATGATGCAGCTAAGGGTTTCTGTTTCTGTCACTGTAGCTGTTGTTTGCTGGATGAATACAGGGGGTCATTCCGAGTTGATCGCTCGCTAGCAGTTTTTAGCAGCCGTGCAAATGCATAGTTGCCGCCCATCGGGGAGTGTATTTTCGATTTGCAGAAGTGCGAACGCCTGTGCAACAGAGCGCCTGCAAACACATTTTGTTCAAAACAAGACCAGCCCTGTACTTACTCTTCGTGTGCGTTGATTCTAACATTGGAGGGTTGGCTTTTGATGTCACACACCCGCCCAGCGTTCGGCCAGCCACGCCTGCGTTTTCCCCAGCACGCCTGCATTTTTCTAAGCAATCCCTGAAAACGGTCAGTTGACACCCAGAAACGCCACCTTCCTGTCAATCTTCTTGCAGCCGCCAGTGCGAATGAAAACGTCGCTAGAACCTGTGCAAAACCACAAAAGCCTTTGTACCCGTACGTAGAGCGTGCGCATTGCGGTGCATACGCATGTGCAGAAATGCCGATTTTTAGCCTGATCACTGCGCTGCGAATGGCAGCTAGCGATCAACTCGGAATGACCCCCATAGTCCGCTGCTTAGCCTTTCTTCAAAAGAACTGAGAAGTGGAAAAGTGCAGACGAAACCCAGAGCAACCAATCCATTTAATTATAGGTAGGAGCTGATTCGTTGCTATGGGCAACTTCACATGTCCACTTTTCCACTCTCCAGAAGGTTTGATACATATCTCCACTAACTGATGAGGATGTATAATACGTAACCAATATTTCTGGCCCAGTCAAAGATAGTTTTGTGCTAATAATTTGGTTACAATACCGCCCCATCAAAAAACATCAGGTTCATTTTTTTTCTGGACAGCATCATAGCCGCTAACAATCCACAATTTTTTTCACTTCAAAGGGGAGTGCGTTGCTGGGATTTGAATGAACCACCGTTTAATCCCCCAAATCAGCCCTCCTGCCCCTTGGTAGTCTCCATCCACATTGGCAGTTACTGACATTACATGCATTAAGATGTCAAAATATTTAATTATAAGCAATAAATCTGCTGAGAAATACATATATAATTTTGGAAACAAAAGTTCATGTGTTTTCAATAAAATATGTCCTATTATCTGAATATAGTAAAATCCACAGTCAATTTTAATAAAGACAAACAAGCTGAATAAAACCTACAGAAACATTTTACATTCTCAAACATGTAGAGGTGATACAAGTATTCACCCCCTTTGGTATTTTTTGCATTTCATTTTCTTACATCATGAAATTATTTCATGTTGGATTTGTTAGGATTTCTCAGGACTGCCAAGAGCGGTAATGAGCCTGAGTATTAAGGGGGAGTGGTCAGATCCAGAGGGGGCACCGGCAACCGCACAGGGGGGCGCCAGCAGGCGTCCAACCCCTTGGCAGCTGACCCAGGCCCATACTTGCCTACTTTCCTGCAAGTGCCGGGAGACTCACAATTTTTCAGGCAGTCCCCTTCTCCCACAGAAGAGTGGTCGCATCTCCCGCATCCTGCACATTCCTAGTGGATAAGGAGGTTAACAGAGGAAACCCGTATCCATATGGAGGGGGCAGGGCTAAAAGATGCAAATTAGCGTACTTTAGCCCCACTCCCTACCAGCGGACCCACAAATCGCATAATTTTGGGGGCGGCTCATATTGATGTGCCCCTGCACTGTCTAGCTACGTCTCCTCTCTGGGCTTCTCCCGGAGGGGAGTTTTTAAAAGTAGGCACATACCCTCCAACTGTACCTTTTTAGCAGGTACAGTACCTTTATTTTATGGTCTGTACCGATTCTTGACTCGCCAACCTTTCATTGAAAGTACAGGAAAAAAGGGGTGGCCACGCCCCCATTTACCCGCAACCATTCCCCTTTTCTATTTTGTACCAATTTTTATGTGTAAAATGTTTGAGGGTATGTACGTAGGCAAGTATGCCCGGGCCTCTCCAACAAGTCTGGGCCCTGGTAATTAGTACCCACTCCCAGAGGCGTCACTCACCTCTGCAACACCCGGTGCGGCAGCGAGAAAAAACAGGGCGGGGCTTCGTGGGTATGGACGGGGCTTCGCGGACGGCACCCGTTTTTAGCCCATTGAAGGCACAGAAAGGGGGCGTGGCTTTGCAGGAGGGGCGGGGCTTCACATCCCGACACCTATTTTTTTGTCACTGGGCGGTGTGGGAGGTGAGAGTTGACTCCCAGGGGTGCTGTCCCTGCAGTGCTGGCTCCTACACAGTGACAGGAGCCGAGTGCTGCACATAATATAACAGTGCAGCACTCGGCTCCTGCCACTGCGCAGGAGCCGGCATTTTGGTGTCACCCCTCGGCGGGGGTCACCCGGGAGCGGGCCGCACCCCCCTTGTGACGCCACTGCCCACTCCGACCTCCTCACGGGGAATTCTCACAAGTAATCAAAACAAAAACTCCAGAGGGTCACATACAAAAAAAAACTAAATATAATACAGTTGCTTTTTTTAATTTTATAAATAAAAGTATAATATCTCACGGTGAACGGTGAAAAGTCAGTGTAAAATATAGAGGCAACGGGCTCCGGACTGTGTGATCCCCTCTTCATCTGCTACTCAGTAAACACACTGCTAATTACACCCCCACATTTGTATATTGAGCAGTATATACATCGTATTAAGCCACAAATACCAAGAGTTTTGCCGTAGTTACACTATAACCAATAGTTTACTTTTGCTTTTAGAAATGTTAAAAGTTAGTCCTACTCTTTCATCATCCTCTGTGAACGGGGCTCCTCCGGGGGTTTTGTTTATCGCTTGTGCAACTCCAATGATCTCCCCATCACTGTTCTGTATGGGCATACACAGCAAAGACTTCGTCTTGTATCCGGTAAGCTTGTCTATTTCATCGCTGAATCGCCTGTCCTACAAAAGACAAGAATATTAATGAACATACTGGTAAGATACAGACAAGCACTATTCCAAACAATATTTACATCTTACTTGGATCAAAGGGCAAAAACAGGGAGCGTGGTGACATGATTTACATAATCAATGCCCCATACCCCACTGAGCAACAAAGCAATACATGTAATCGCTCAGTGGGGACTATGCTGACGCATTTCGTTAGTCTCCCAGGCATTCTGGGAGAGCAGCTAGAATGGGCTATCTATACACATCTATAGAACTTCCAGTTCTTGTGCTGTAGTGGGATCATTAACATATAACATAAATTCATATATGTTCACCTCTAAATGTTTATATTTAACGTCTTTCATTCATAAAAAAAATCAATTTTTTGCTCTTTAAGCTCACAAGAGCAAAGCAAAGGGAGACTTGCAATCCGCTATCAGTGCTCGAGTTCACTAATGTACCAGAAAAACCATCTGTCTACTGTACAATACATAGACACTAACACACATACAGTAACACAACACCATTGTACCTCTGTATATTCCATTGTTTAACCTTGACTGGTAATTTTATTCCCAAAAAACACTCAGAAATTGTAATTTCTTTAATGATTTAATTAGGTCAAGAACAAAAATGAGAATGTATCCAAAATTATTTGATATAAAAAAAATAGCATTTGTAAAATATAATTCCTCCTTCCCCAACATCGGAACCTAGCCATCGGAACATCGGGAGCATTGCGACCATTGCATCTTTATTTTCCCAGGGGATGCTCATCTAGGGGACTTGGGGTCATTTACATTTCTCAGGTGGCTGTTCCTCTCTGCAGACGCCGGTTGGGGAGTCCTGCTGTGCTGACCAATCAGCAGTGATCGGCAGCACGGCAGGCACAGAGGGGAGGGATCCAATAAGCAGAGGGGCTGGGAGGTCCCTCTGAGAACGGCAGCTGCGCGAAGATTATCTGAAATAACTCCACACTAACTCCTGCAAATTGGGAAGAATATCCACACTGCAGAACAATTCCCTGAAACTGTGTGGGGGAGATGTATCAAATCTTCTAAAGAGTGGAGAAGTTGCCCATAAAAATCAATCACCTTCTATAGACTGTACTTGACACATGCTAGCTAGATTGGTTGCTATGGGCAGTTTCTTCACCCTTTTGAAAGTTTAATGCATTTCCTACAAACTCTAAACATTAGCCTGTAATATGCGCTGGCCAGACAAGAAAGACTAAAGTTCTTGATTGAGCTGTTTGAATTTTAAAATTGTAACTGTACACATGTAAGACAAGCTTGGCGACTTTCTGGCTGCCCCTGCCGGGAGGAGTCGTCCTGGTCAGCTGTGAGGGGGCGGGGTGCAGCAAAGTGTGAGTGTGTGTGGGGGTGCTAGAAGTCATGGTATGGCAAAGTAGGTGGCACATGGAGGAGTGGCAGCGCAGTTTCATAATTTCGGACCCGCCCCCGCTACACAGAGTAGCGATTACCAGCATAGTAAACCTGGGGGTAGGGCCACGAGGCCACAATTCATTGCAAATTGCGTAATAGGCTGCTCGGACTGCCCACTTATCTTGGGCAGATGTCAGACTTTCTCTAGAAGACTTGCCAAATCTTCCCCGCCTACGGGAGAGCCACCTGAGATTCAGAAGACTCCCAGAGATTCTCAGAAAATAGGCAATTACAATGTAAGGCCTGTAAATAATGACCTTACATGGAAGGCGCTATAAATGACATGGAAACTAGAGATGTGCAGCGGGCATTTTTCGTGTTTTGGTTTTGGATTCAGATGCGTATAGGATTCAGATGATTTTATAAAAAACCTCAAAAACAGTGAAAATCTTAGAATTTGGGGGTAATTTTGATCCTATAGTATTATTAAGCTCAATAACCATAATTTCCACACATTTCCAGTCTATTCTGAACACCTCACACCTCACAATATTATTTGTAGTCCTACAATTTGCACCAAGGTCGCTGGATGACTAAGCTAAGCGACCCAAGTGGGCGGCACAAACACCTGGCCCATCTAGGAGTGGCACTGCAGTGTCAGACAGGATGGCACTTAAAAAAATAGTCCTCAAACAGCACATGATGCAAAGATAAATAAAAAAAGAGGTGCAAGATGGAATTGTCCTTGGGCCCTCCCACCCACCCTTGTATTGTATAAACAGGACATGCACACTTTAACAAACCAATCATTTCAGCGACAGGGTCTGCCACACGACTGTGGCTGAAATGACTGGTTGGTTTGGGCCCCCACCAAAAAAGAAGCAATCAATCTCTCCTTGCACAAACTGGCTCTACAGAGGCAAGATGTCCACCTCATCCCCGTCCAGTGTTAGGAAGGTCAGGCATCGCAACCGACACAATTGGACTCTCCTTCGGGATTTGTGATTTAGAATGCACAGTTCTTTGCTGTGCTTTTGCCCCCTTAACTCTTTTCATTTTTCTAGCGGGAGGATGAGTGCTTCCATCGTCATGTGAAGCTGAACCACTAGTCATGAGGGACATAGGAGAGGGACTTAGCCGTTCCTTGCCACTCCGTGTCGTAAACGGCATATTGGTAAGTTTGAGCTTCTCCTCAGACAATTTTAATTTAGATTTTTGGGTCATTTTACTGAACTTTTGCTTTTTGGATTTTACATGCTCTCTACTATGATATTGGGCATCGGCCATGGCAGACGACGTTGATGGCATTTCATCGTCTCTGCCATGACTAGTGGCAGCAGCTTCAGCACTAGGTGGAAGTGGATCTTGATCTTTCCCTATTTTACCCTCCAAATTTTTGTTCTCCATTTTTTAATGTGTGGAATTATATGCCAGTAATATATCTAGAATTAGACGGCAATAATGTCTGGAATTAGATACCACTAGATAGATACCAGATACCACTGTGACTGGAATGATGATGACCTATGCACAGTGACAGGACACTACCACAGCACCCTACAGCAGCAAGATGCAGCACAAGACACTGAGCACTGACCAGTGATACTGAGCACTGATGATACTACTGAGCACTGATACTGAGCACTGATGACACTACTGAGAACTGATACTGAGAACTGGTGATACTACTGAGAACTGACACTGAGCAGCACGATTAGCACAAGACACTGTACTAGTATTAGTAATGTAGTATTACTGAGCACCACAAGACAATGAGCAGTGATACTGAGCACTGATGATACTGAGCACTGATAATACTACTGAGCACTGATACTGAGCAGCACAAGACACTGTACTAGTATTAGTAATGTAGTATTACTGAGCAGCACAAGACAATGAGCACTGATACTGAGCACTGATGATACTACTGAGCAGTGATACTGAGCACTGATGGTACTACTGAGAGCTGACACTGAGCAGCACGATGCAGCACAAGACACTGTACTAGTATTAGTAATGTAGTATTACTGAGCACCACAAGACAATGGGGGTAATTCTGAGTTGATCGCAGCAGGAAATTTTTTAGCAGTTGGGCAAAACCATGTGCACTGCAGGGGGGCAGGGCCGGTCCTTGCCCTGGTGGCTCCCCGGGCAAAAGTTAGGGTTGTGGCTTAATACGGGGCGTGGTCAGTCACGTCCCCATTTGCAGCACCGCTGAAAGGAAATAAAAAAACAAAAAAAGCATACTTACTATCCCCGCTCCTGTTTCCAGACCTGCAGACCTCCGCCGGCGCCGCTCTTCTCCTCGGATCTATGGGAGAGACCTCAGTTATGACGTCTCTCCCATAGCACAGCATAGGCACTAGAAGTCAATTATGACCCCTAGCGTCTGTGCCACAATGCTGTGCGGTGCGCGATGACGTCATCGCGCACCGCACAGTAAATGTCCTCTCCATGAAGGGAAACTAGACGCTTAGCGTCTGAGTTCCTTCACAGCGGGGGGGACTAGCGCCACGAAGGGAAACTAGACGCGTAGCGTCTGGTTCCCTTTTCACAGCGGGGCGGGGGGCACTGCTGAGGGGCACACTGCACAGTGGCGGATCTTGCCATGGTGGGGCGGCCTCCGGAAGGCGCCGCCCCGGGAAAAAGTCCTGCTTGCCCATGGCAAGATTCGCTACTGCAGGGGGGGCAGATATAACATGTGCAGAGAGAGATAGATTTGGGTGGGTTATTTTATTTCTGTGCAGGGTAAATACTGGCTGCTTTATTTTTACACTGCAAATTAGATTTCAGTTTGAACTCACCACACCCAAATCTAACTCTCTCTGCACATGTTATATCTGCCCCCCCTGCAGTGCACATGGTTTTGTCCAACTGCTAACACAATTCCTGCTGTGATCAACTCAGAATTACCCCCAATGAGCAGTGATATTGAGCACTGATGATACTACTGAGCAATGACACTGAGCAGCACGATGCAGCACAAGACACTGTACTAGTATTAGTAATGTAGTATTACTGAGCACCACAAGACAATGAGCAGTGATACTGAGCACTGATGATACTACTGAGAACTGACACTGAGCAGCACGATGCAGCACAAGACACTGTACTAGTATTAGTAATGTAGTATTACTGAGCACCACAAGACAATGAGCAGTGATACTGAGCACTGATGATACTACTGAGAACTGACACTGAGCAGCACAATGCAGCACAAGACACTGTACTAGTATTAGTAATGTAGTATTACTGAGCACCACAAGACAATGAGCAGTGATACTGAGCACTGGTGATACTACTGAGCACTGATACTGAACACTGATGATACTACTGAGAACTGACACTGAGCAGCACAAGACACTGTACTAGTATTAGTAATGTAGTATTACTGAGCACCACGATGCAGCACAAGACAATGAGCAGTGATACTGAGCACTGATGATACTATTGAGCACTGATACTGAGCACTGATGATACTACTGAGAACTGACACTGAGTACTGATGATACTGAGCACTGATGATACTGAGCACTGATGATGATACTACTGAAAACTGACACTGAGCAGCACGATGCAGCACAAGACACTGTACTAGTATTAGTGAGCAGCACAAAAGCACTCTGGAATTGTCACCCCCCAGATACCACTGTGACTGGAATGATGATGACCGATGCAGTCACAGGACACTACTACCACAGCACCCTACAGCAGCAAGATGCAGCACAAGAGAGACACTGTACTAGTATTACTGAGCAGCAATAAGCACTGATACTGAGCACTGATACTGAGAGAACGTAGCCATGTCTTCTCTGTACCCTCTACAATGCCGACGCGTGGCTCTTTATATGGAATCCGGATCTCACGAGAATCTGACAGCGGGATTGTTACGTTTTGCCTCGTTCAGGTTTTCCGAGTCAGGCGGACCCGTGGAGTTCGGGGGGGGGGTTCACTGCGAACCGAACCCGCTCATCTCTAATGGAAACCACACATAAATCAAGTGGTTTATTTAAAAAAAATATAAACAAACAAAACAACATACAGATTGTGACAGAGAACAGTGGAACATTTGCAAGTTGTCCCCACCAGCACAGAGTACAGAGAACCTGAATAGACGCAGGAGGTAATTCAGAGTTGATCGCAGCAGCACATTTGTTAGCAGATGGGCAAAATCATGTGCACTGCAGGGGGGGGGGGGGGGGGGGGTTGGGGACATATATAACGTGTGCAGTGAGAGTTAGATTTGGGTGGGTTATTCTGTTTCTGTGCAGGGTAAATACTGGCTGCTTTATATTTGCACTGCAATTTAGATTTCAATTTACACACCACACCCAAATCTAAAAGCCAGTACTGACGGGAGGGATGTGTGCTGAGCGATCTTAACACAGACCGCTCAGCACACATCTCTTCCCCCTCTCAGCACAGCGCAATGTGTGCTGAGCGGGGGGAGGCACTCACTTCAGACAGCACTGAAGTGCGCGACCCGCTCAATCTAGCACCGGCGAGAGCAATGCACGCTATCGCTGGGGGGCATACACACGACAGATCCGTGCTTAAAATCTAAGCAATCAAATCAGATTGCTTAGATTGTAAACACGGATCTCTCCATGTGTACCCCCCGTAACTCTCTCTGCACATGTTAGATCTGCCCCCTGCAGTGCATATAGTGGGTAATTCAGAGTTGATCGTAGCAGCAAATTTGATCGCTCGCTAGCTGTGGGGAGTGCATTTTCGCTTTGCAAGTGTGCGAACGCCTGTGCAGCCGGGTTCTGCAAAAACATTTTGTGCAGTTTCTGAGTAGGTCTGAACTTACTCAGCCGCTGCGATCACTTCAGCCTGTCTGATCCCGGAATTGACGTCAGACACCCACCCTGCAAACGCTTGGACACACCTGCGTTTTTCCAAATACTCCCTGAAAACAGTCAGTTGACACCCATAAACGCCCTCTTCCTGTCAATCTCCTTGAGATCAGCTTAGTGAATGGGTTCTTCATTAAATCCATCACCCAGCAACGATTCGCTTTGTACCTGTACGACGCGCCTGCGCATTGCGGTGCATACTCATGCGCAGTAGTAACGTGATCGATGAGCTGCGAAAAAGGCCAGCGAGCGATCAACTCGGAATGACCCCCAATAACACTTTAAATTGCGGTAAGATTTGTGAAACCTGAAAATATTCAATTGATTCTACCTAAATTTTTAACCCACTTACATACTAAGGAGAAATGAATAATATACATCACAGCAAAACACAATTAACAAAGGATTATTTTATTAGATGTACATTCCAAAACGTATTCTCTGCCTTTGCATGTCTCTCTATTAAATGACTGTATGTCTGTCTGCTGTTCGCCGTAAATGCGATCGACTTAATAACAATGTTTCTAGGGAGAGAAGTGGTGGCAGCGCCAAGATAGAAGATGATGAACAAGTGCAATATTTAGGAATGTTTTGTGTGCGTTCTACAGCGCAGCTAATTTACTCAACAAATCATTCTATCTGCTCACAACAAGCAGAGCCTGACAACAAGACCGTTGTCCCCATCATCAACGTCATCAATCTTGATGGAGATGTCATGTATTGATCTGCTGCAGAGCGGTCCCCAGTCATCCCCAAGGTCTTTCAGCTGTTTCTCTCTGTCTCTGGTAATCAGATAAAATGTTATATAAGGTCCCTGCTAATAAGCGTCTATAGTGATAATTGTAGCTATTCTGTCTACCCTATACAATAATCTACAACAATGTCTGTTTTAATCATGCTTCACTAGGCTCAACAATTCATTATTATACTACATGTTGATTTTTTTTTCAGCACTCTCTATTGTAATCTATAAAAGACATTTAATATAGAGAATTTGGCAAAAAAAAAAAAAAAGTAACTTGACAAAAGTATTTTTTATGATAATGGGGCAGATTTATTAAGTTCGGTGAAGTGATAAAGTGGAAGGTGATAAAGGACCAGCCAATCAGATCTTAACTACTATGTCACAGGCTGGGTTTGAAAAATGACAGTTAGGAGCTGACTGGCTGGTACTTTATCACCTTCCAATTTATCACTTCACCGTGCTTAATAAATCTGCCCCAATATGCTTGGTACCCTTATGGAAAACTGGTGTTCGGTTGCCTAGAGCGATAGCAATTTTAGGGCACTGAAACAGTGCATATTGTTTTCATTCTGCCTGGTGCTGCAACTTGCACTACCCAACATATTCATCCAGACAGTTAGGCAATAGATCAATAAAGAAACACTGCTGTTTACCTTGTGAGAATATTTACCCTGCAACTAGGAAGAATAAAGCTTGAAATTCTCTGTATTTTAAGGCTCTATCCAGGCTAACAAAATATTTGGGCATGCATACAGCACTGGAGGGAAAAGAAGCATAGAAAACAATCACTGGGTTCCAATCCTTTTCTTTACCCGAGCCCACACAGCCCAGGCCAGGAACACCACTTTCAGCACAGTGCTGATAGCCTCTAGGAGAGGGGAGCACCCTGTTTTGTGTTCCCATTCACAGAAGCTGCAGCCACATGGTGACCAGGCAAATGCATCCAATGGCTATCAGCCATATATCATACCTCCCAACTGTCCTGATTTTCGCGGGACAGTCATGATTTTTTGGGATTGTCCTGCTGTCCTACCTGCGGGCCATAGTGTCCCCCGGTGGTGGGGGGTTGCAGTTGGGAGGCTCCTGCACTGGCTCAGAGCAGCAGAGAATAGACACTGCTATTGTGGGGCCCAGCAGACATGTTGGTGTCCTCTAAACACTAGCGGTGTTTAGAGGACACCAACATGTCTGCTGGGCCCCGCTACTGGGAGGGGGCATGGCCAATGTGGGAAGGTGTGGCCAGACCCCCTTGTAGGAAAATATTAATCCCCCCCGCACATCGAGCAGGGAGAGAGAGAGGAAAGAGTGCTTCTGCCTCTCTCCCCAGCCCAGTACACAGCACTGTGTGTCATGTAGGGACTTCCGGCTTTAGGACCTGGGAGTACTTCTACGCATGTGAGTGACACAGCCTCCACGGGGGATGCTGGCAGGGATACAATTAGATCCCTCTCAGGGGAAAATGCATAAGAAGCCCATAGGCTTCTATTGGGTGATGCCACATATGGATGGCGTTACCCGCCGGCTCCAAGCTCTGGAATGTATCGCATACTGCAGCCTGGTACGTATTAAAATGCTGGCAAACCTCCAAAGATGAGATTTTCTGAGTTTGAGGTATAAAATGAACACCCGCTTCAGGGAGGAGTGTCTCTCGAGGCGATAGGGAGGGACCCTTCAAACTGTTGCTGTGGAGGCCACAATGTTCTGGTTACGCCTCTGCACATGCCTTTATATTGGACGAAACAACATTGCACTAAAATAAATAATGAAGCAAATCAATAAATTATTTTCAATAAATTAGCTTTGTGTCTCTTCGGCTAATGCCATTCCGCAATAAGTAGTAGGCTACCCCAGCGACAGCTCATGTTATACGTAACCCTGGTGGGATATCATTGATGGCAATGGTTTTATCAGCATCAGTATCTCCGTTAATATATATGGTCAGTAACATTTTCACAAGTAGTGTTCGTAAAACAATTTAACTGCATGCAAGTGAAACTATTGCATAAAAAGAGTTGAACAGGACATTTGTGCTTGAATTTTCTGTAGCCATTATTACATATGTTATACCATGCCACCTGGTATCATCTATTAACGGATACCATTCTACGTATATACTGTATGAGATAACAGCCAAAATGTGCCTACGAAAAGCGTATTAAGAACATTTCTGCTATGATATGGCAATGGCTGGAACATTGGCTTGAATGATAAAGCAACGAGGAGGATCGAAAGTAATGATATTATGGTCATATTGGGTCTGATTCTGAGTTGGAAACTAAGCAAAAAAAACAAGCAAGTTTGTGCCTGGACCAAACCATGCTGCAATGCAAGGGGTGCAAATAAGTTTTTGCGTGCAAGGTAGATTCTGGCTGCTTTTGCATGTAGCCCACAGATGCTGGACAGCTTTATTCTTAGGCTGGGTAAACATTAGATGATACATCGTCCAATGTATCATTCTGCACACCCTGGCAATGACGGCATGCATTGTAAATGTGGCAGTGAACGATATATTGTGTGGTCGTGCGATATATTGTTCTGTGTGTACACCTGACCAATATATTGCTATATCGGTTGTGCTGTTGATGTGTACCCAGCCTAACACTGCAATTTAGATTTCAGTTTGGACACCTCACCTCAGGGCCGGACTAAGCCTTAGGGTGTGGCTGGGGCACTTAAGACAGGGGGATCCAGGAGAAGCGGCATACCTCCCAACATGACCCATTCCAGTAGGGACAAAGGGCGGGATGTACTAAGCGTAAAATGCGGTAAACTCCGTTTACCGCATTTTCCTGATGTACTAACCCCCGGCCGGCAGGACAGCGCCGCGGCGGGGTACGCCAGCTTTAGCTGGCGTACATCCATAGAAGCCTATGGGCTTCTCTCCGCGGCGCTGTGTGAGGGATCCGATCGGATCCCTCCCAGCATGCCCTGCGGCCGCCCCCATCACCCTGCGCAGACTGACTCCTGGGGCCGAATCCCGGAAGTCAGGCTGCCGCTGTGCATCGCGGAGGACAGCTCTTATCGGAAGAGCTGTCCTCCGCAATGCTGATCGCATATGTTTGTACATATGCGATCAGCATCGTGGTGCAGGGCGGCGATGTACATTAGTACATCCCGCCCATTATGCTTTGCTTCTGGACTTTCCTCTAAATATATGATTGGCGTCACCAGTGTTGATTTATATAATTGATAAGAAAGGTATTTCAACACAGGTGAGGAGGAGAACCTGGGATCCCTGGGTCACTTACAGCTCTCTCTCCCCCCTACTATTGCTCCTCTGGTCGGGAAGCACCATCTGTAGGTCATGAAAGTTGACACTCCTGTGTGTGTGTCTGCCTGCCCTGCACACTGTCCTTCATTCTGACTACCTAGTTCTGCTGCTGCACAAGGAGGAGAGCTAATGATGTCAGTATACTCCGACTGGGGGGGGGGGGGGCTGAAAGAGGAGGGCATGGGGTGCAGTATCCCTTGTGCCCCCCGTCATCTGGCTATGCCCCCTCTGACAAATGGAGCGGTCACAGTTACAGTGAATCAAGTCAATTTTTTGCCCATTTCGTACTAACACTACCATGGTACAGTGAAAATATTATATTTTCTAAAATAGTAAAAAATGGCACTTGGTACTATGTTACTGAAACATTCAAAACAATTAAATGTCAATGTTTAATGAATTCATTACAGTTCTTCAGCTCTGAGATCCATTTTCTCAAAGTTGACTCTTCTAGACTTGGTGCACTTTAACTGTGAGTCGTCCAAATTTAAGTCTCTCTGCACGTGTTACATCTGCCCCACCTGCAACAAGGTGCTGCCCAGCTTTTATTTTGTCCCAACTCGGAATCAGGTCCAGAATTTCTGACTTCCGATTCTGCTTTGCGGTTATGCAGAATGCCACTAGATGTGTTCATTTTCACGTCACAGAGTTTCAAGTGCATACACAGAGCAAGGATGGTGATGGGCAAGTCATTTGGCTTCTTATGGCCAAATTCCACTAACGAAGTGTGCAAAATATTCTGTCCAAATGTATAATTAGGCAAATACTTTAATTTAACAAATTTCACTCAACTGTCACTCTTATGGGTACTGTAGATGTAGGGGCTAATTTAGTAAGGATAGCAAATTCTGTTAATCAACATACTGACCGGCACCTCCCCCCCTTCAACAAGCAGAAATTGTGATTGCTTCGCAATTTCTGCTTGTCAGCAGAAACGAAGGATGGCTCCTGTTTAGCTGCACCCGCAGGAGTCCCGGCACCATCTTACCCATCGCGGCAGCTGCGTAACTATGTTACTATGTTACTTTTCTTCTCATCTTTCCTAAAGTAATAACATGTTTGTGTTACTCTGAAAGGTGTGTCCATTGCTGCTGACGTTCTCCTGTCTTCAGCTTTGTAACAGTCACTAGTAGGATTGATGTTTCCAGAAGGCAATCTTTGGGTTCTGTTTGTGCACCAACGATCTGCTGCGGTGATGATGGTGAATTCATTTTGCCATGTGTTGTGATTGGGGTAGGACTGGGAGCACTTAAGGACAAATTCTGCTAACAAGACGTACACATTTTCACAACCAAATGTTGGGCAAGATAATTACTTTGTGGATCATCTTTTGAAAATGTGACTAATTTATAAGCAATTATGTTCTCTGATTCGGAGTTGTAAGCTATGGCCGATGTTGACGCAAGTGAGCGATTATCAACAGACTTTGCATGTGCTGCAATAGCCCTGCACATCCGTCAAGTTACCTTTGCAATCACACTCACAAGTGAGGATTAATCACAAAGTGAATGAGAGGAAGGGACTGTTTGGAGGGATTAACAGGGAATGATTGCAAAATCACAGTTGTGTTACTGCTATGTCCAGTCTGCGTAGCCATGGACCAACCCTTGTTCTTGCGTATAGGCTGCGAATGTGCGCGCAATTGCAAATGAGTTGCGATAGCTCCAGTGTGCATCTCATGTTATTTCTGGGTTGCAGCTTCACTTGCTAACATTAGCAGTACCGTAGCTTAGAACATTGTAATTGTATTTGTGTACACACATGAATTAGGCCCTATGTTCTCTGATTGTAGAATTCATAATTAGATCTATTTATATAATCCATTTATTTATTTATTTAATCAACGTAATTAATCTCATGTTACTCTTTAAGCTAATTATGAATCTAATCTATCTATCTCTACCATCTACACTATCACACACATTTATATCATCAACATATGTATCTCATCTATCTATCTATCTATCTATCTATCTATCTATCTATCTATCTATCTATCTATCTATCTATCTATCTGTCTGTCTGTCTGTCTGTCTGTCTGTCTGTCTGTCTGTCTGTCTGTCTTTATTTATTTATTGTCTATCACACGCATTTATCTAATCAACATATGTATTTCATCTATCTATCTATCTATCTATCTATCTATCTATCTATCTATCTATCTATCTATCTATCTATCTTTATTGTCTATTACACACATTTATCTAATCAACATATGTATTTCATCTATCTATCTATCTATCTATCTATCTATCTATCTATCTATCTATCTATCTATCTATCTATCTAATCTTTCTTACACAAAGTAACCAGTTAGCAAAGGATTTAGTTTGTTATACATATTCCCCAATTCCAACGCCATTTAGAAGTGGAGACAACAACCAATCACTATATTAATATTCCCCAACCCCTACCACTCAGGAAACAACTTATATTTAGTCACTGTCTTCAGGACACTTGTTACCTACAGTACTGGCTTAATGATACGCTCTTCTTAAAGTTGCTCATGCTAATCACAGAAGTGGAGGAGGTTACACTGTATTCCCACCTTGATAATTACAGTGTTCAGTCTCACGACTGCTCTGTAGGCAAGGCATTTAAAAATACATTAATTTATAAATCTAAAGCTGTTCATTATCCAAATTATCTTCTTAAGAGAACAAAATAAACGTATGCACTTACTGTGGCATATATCCAAGGAAGCACGAACTGCGGGTGAGTGGATTGTGGATGGACTATATTTGTCTCCCTGGTTACTTGTTTATGGCCCATAACACACTTTAATATGCTACTTCTAATCTGAAAACTCCCTCACCAAGGTTATTTTGTTTCCTATACAGCCTCCAAGTCCCTTCATTGGACCCCCACTGTTATTATTATCAAGAGCACCGGTTCCCTAAAATGACTGTGTCAGTAGCCTTAAAAAACGTTCCAGGACATGAAAGCAGAACCATTGTACATCTTGGATTAAACAACCTAGAATCCGTTTCCATGTACCAAACCTTCTATACAGGACGACCAATCAGATTCTATTTATCATTTACCTAGTATATTCTACTTTATAGCTAGGATCTGATTGGTTGCTATGGGCAATTTATCTAGATGTCCTCTTTAGAAGGTTTGCTACATCTACCCTTATTCTTGTTTTGCGTCTCCATCTTCTACTGTCTCTCCTCGTCCCAACCATACTACACCACCAGTAGCTGTAGCGGAATGCCAGTCGCCAATGGCTTCTTTATCATTGCCAGTATTATTACAACAGCCACATCCATTTTCCACACCAGCAGATACAACTCCGTTATATTATATATCAGTTGTGCTCCGCACTTCTTAGACCAGTGATTTTCAACCTTTTTTTACTCGCTGCACACCGAACAATATTTTAAAATTGCCAAGGCACACCATCAGTTCCCCACAGAAAAAACAAAAAAACAACACATTGGCCCTCACAGTAAAAAAAATCCATCCATACATTGGCCTACACAGAAAAAATAATCACATTGCTCCCCACATAAATCATGTTGCTCTTTACATAAATCCTATTGCTCCCCACATAAATCATGTTGCTCTTTACATAAATCCTATTGCTCCTCACATAAATCATGTTGCTCGCACATAAAGCAATCACATTTCTGCCCACATATATCCTATTATTCCCCACAGGAGAAAAACAACAAATATTAGCCCCTTCCTGTCAGCTTTCCTCCTCCTTGTACCTCAGTGGCGGGGGTTCATAGTGGAGTGCTGCGAATACTGAGCAGCGGACGGTCAGGCAGGTGTGGATGTGGGTGGGCAAGGAAAGCTGTGTATGGAGGCAGGAACTGGAAGATGTGTAATCAGGCGGGTAGGCTGGCTGGGTGGTGAGACACAGCGGCCGTGACCTATGATATCACACCGCCGCATCTTCAAGGCATAGGTCACGGCTGGAGCACAACTGATCCTCTAAGAAGAGCCTGGGCCAACAGTTAACTCTGAAGGTGCAGGAAGCTACTCTGGCTCCGCGGCACACCTTGCAACTGGTCGCGGCACACTAATGTGCCACGGCACACTGGTTGAAAAAGCCTGTCTTAGACTGTAATCTCATTTGGACAGGGCCAACTATGCCCTCAGTTTTCATGTTGTTGTATGTCATTTATTTGTGTACTGATCCCCTCAATGTACAGCACTGAGTAATATTTCCGTGTTCTATAAATACCAAAGGCATCAACAGAAGGGTGCGGGTGGTGTGCGACTGTACCAGGTGTCACCCTTCCAAAGGGTGGCACTGAAATGCTGGCTGCTCCTCAGTGATTGGGAGCCGAGTGCTGCATTGTGACATTCTCATGCAGCGCCCATCTCCTGTCACTGAGCAAGAGCCGGCAGTGCAGGCAGACTGTCTCCAGGGGCAGCCCAGCATCTTCCGGGAATGCCAGAATATGCCCCCGGAGTGATGTAATTGGGGGGCATCTCCACGAAGCCACACACCTTCAAACTAGTGGTCTTCAGGTTGCCGGCAGCCGGGCTCCCGATGACCACCATACCGGCGCCGGAATCCCGACCGCCGGCATACCGACAGCTTTTCTCCCTCTTGGGGTCCACGACCCCCCTGGAGGGAGAATAGATAGCGTGGCGCGGTCTAGATTCCGGTGCCGGTATGCTGGCCGCCGGGAGCCCGACCGCAGCCATCACATACTACACCCCTTCAAACAAGGCCACACCCTTGGATTAAGGTAAACAGGATCTTTCGGGCTGGTTCTTCCTCAGAAGCATGTTGATTCTGAGGAAGAACCAGCTGGTGCGAAATGTGTTAAGAAAGTGACCAAGGACCCCTGGTTTGGAGCAGACAGATGGGACTTTACTGTATGTATGCTGACTGGGACTGAGGTTACTGGTATCTGAGATCTATTTTATTCCAGTCCAAGACCAACACCATCACCATGTCGCCCATTAGGAAATAGGCATCCTAAGTAGCGCTTGCAGGGGATTCCACTGATAGTGTTTAATATCTTTTTTTAAAATGTGAGTGCTTTGCATGAATAAATGTAATTGTTCAGATAAAAGGTGTTGCACTACTGCTTTTCCGTGCTCTCTGTTTTTGGTACTATGAATTTGAGCTCTTCATTAATAAGAAGGAATAAAGAGGTGGAGTTTGGAGCTATTTTGTGAATACACACCCGTATAACCTTTGCACAAAGAACCTTCTATCTTTACTGAAAAATTGAGGAGGATGCACAAGGGTTGACAGGCCTAAGCACGTTATTCTCTAGTAACTGAGATAAGACATTTTGGCCCCCATTTATCAAGCCTTGGAGAGTGATAAATAGCACAGTGATAAAGTACCAGCCAATCAGCTCCGAACTTCCATCTCACAGGCTGTGTTTGAAAAATGACAGTTAGGAGCTGATTGGCTGGTACTTTATCACCGTGCTATTTATCACTCTCCAAGCTTGATAAATCCGGGCTTACTCTAAGGATTGTGTTTTTAACGGGGTGTCACCATTCATGATTCTTTCACCAGTGGGTGTGATTTATGGTTATAGCACATGTACTCTGGGTCGGCGCCTTGTTGTGATGATTATCGGTATTTCATGTGTTATTTTAGGAAGTAGTACTTCCATATTGGCTCATTGGCGGCACCACCAGGTGTTTTGCGCATTTCTACAGATTGCTTTATTATATAACTGTTCAAAAAGAAATAAATATGAACCAATCTAGGCTTGATTTCACTTTTTATCTTTATGTTCATCTTTCACTTGTTTAATCCAAATAAAATAGAGAACTGTTTATTTAAATATACTTAAAACAAAAGTCCTATCTGCTCTAAAAAGGATCATGTGAAACTTAAAAGCAACTTATAAACGCAGTTAAAAAGTTATTCTCCATGTTACTGAATACACACATATACCCAGTCATTTAGTGATAAAAAAGGCTATTAGATCATAACATAAATAAAGCAATTATATATCTATAAAGAATAACAAAAAAATAAGATTTTACTTACCGGTAAATCTATTTCTCGTAGTCCGTAGTGGATGCTGGGGACTCCGTAAGGACCATGGGGAATAGACGGGCTCCGCAGGAGACATGGGCACTTTAAGAAAGAATTTAGGTTCTGGTGTGCACTGGCTCCTCCCTCTATGCCCCTCCTCCAGACCTCAGTTAGAGAAACTGTGCCCAGAAGAGCTGACAGTACAAGGAAAGGATTTTGGTAATCCAGGGTAAGACTCATACCAGCCACACCAATCACACCGTATAACATGTGATAACAACCAGTTAACAGTATGACAAATAACAGAGCATCAGGTCCAACCCTGATGCAACCATAACTTAACCCTTATTGAAGCAATAACTATATACAAGTATTGCAGAAGAAGTCCGCACTTGGGACGGGCGCCCAGCATCCACTACGGACTACGAGAAATAGATTTACCGGTAAGTAAAATCTTAATTTCTCTAACGTCCTAGTGGATGCTGGGGACTCTGTAAGGACCATGGGGATTATACCAAAGCTCCCAAAAGGGCGGGAGAGTGCGGATGACTCTGCAGCACCGATTGAGCAAACACAAGGTCCTCCTCAGCCAGGGTATCAAACTTGTAGAACTTTGCAAAAGTGTTTGAACCTGACCAAGTAGCTGTAATGCCGAGACCCCTCGGGCAGCCGCCCAAGAAGAGCCCACCTTCCTAGTGGAATGGGCCTTAACTGATTTTGGCAGCGGCAATCCAGCCGCAGAATGAGCCTGCTGAATCGTGTTACAGATCCAGCGAGCAATAGTTTGCTTTGAAGCAGGAGCACCAAGCTTGTTGGAAGCATACAGGATAAACAAAGACTCTGATTTCCTGACCCTAGCCGTTCTGGCTACATAAAACTTCAAAGCCCTGACCACATCAAGTAACTCGGAATCCTCCAAGTCAGTAGTAGCCACAGGCACCACAATAGGTTGGTTTATATGAAAGGATGAAACCACTTTTGGCAGAAATTGTGGACGGGTCCGCAATTCTGCTCTATCCGCATGGAAAACCAGATAGGGGCTTTTATGTGACAAAGCCGCCAACTCTGACACACGCCTAGCCGAAGCCAAGGCTAATAGCATGACCACCTTCCACGTGAGATATTTCAACTCCACCGTTTTGAGTGGTTCAAACCAGTGGGATTTCAGGAAACTCAATACCACGTTAAGATCCCAAGGTGCCACTGGAGGCACAAAAGGGGGCTGAATATGCAGCACTCCCTTTACAAACGTCTGAACTTCAGGTAGAGAAGCCAACTCTTTTTGAAAGAAAATGGATAGGGCCGAAATCTGAACCTAAATGGAACCCAATTTTAGGCCCAAATTCACTCCGGACTGTAGGAAGTGAAGGAAACGGCCCAGCTGGAATTCCTCCATAGGAGCATTCCTGGCCTCACACCAAGCAACATATTTTCGCCATATACGGTGATAATGTTGAGCTGTCACGTCCTTCCTAGCCTTTATCAGCGTAGGAATGACCTCATCCGGAATGCCTTTCTCTGCTAGGATCCGGCGTTCAACCGCCATGCCGTCAAACGCAGCCGCGGTAAGTCTTGGAACAGACAGGGCCCCTGTTGCAACAAGTCCTGTCTTAGAGGAAGAGGCCACGGGTCCTCTGTGAGCATTTCTTGCAGATCTGGATACCAAGTCCTTCGTGGCCAATCTGGAACAATGAGTATTGTTCTCACTCCTCTTTTTCTTATTATCCTCAGCACCTTGGGTATGAGAGGAAGAGGAGGAAACACATAGACCAACTGGAACACCCACGGTGTCACCAGGGCGTCTACAGCTACCGCCTGAGGGTCTCTTGACCTGGCGCAATACCTCTGTAGTTTTTTGTTGAGGCGGGATGCCATCATGTCCACCTGTGGCAGTTCCCACCGACTTCTAATCTGTGCGAAGACTTCCTGATGAAGTCCCCACTCTCCCGGGTGGAGGTCGTGTCTGCTGAGAAAGTCTGCTTCCCAGTTGTCCACTCCCGGGATGAACACTGCTGACAGTAAGCTTACGTGATTCTCCGCCCAGCGAAGAATTCTGGTGGCTTCCGCCATCGCCACTCTGCTCCTTGTGCCGCCTTGGCGGTTTACATGAGCCACTGTGGTGATGTTGTCTGACTGAATCAGAACCGGTTGGTCACGAAGCAGGGTCTCCGCTTGACGTAGGGCGTTGTATATGGCCCTTAATTCCAGGATGTTGATGTGAAGGCAAGTCTCTTGACCTGACCACAGACCTTGGAAATTTCTTCCCTGTGTGACTGCACCCCAACCTCGGAGGCTTGCGTCCGTGGTCACCAGGACCCAGTCCTGAATGCCGAATCTGCGGCCCTCGAGAAGGTGAGCGCTCTGCAGCCACCACACGAGTGACACCCTGGCCCTGGGGGATAGGGTGATTAACCGATGCATCTGAAGATGTGATCCGGACCACTTGTCCAGTAAGTCCCATTGAAAAGACTTTGCATGGAACCTGCCGAAGGGAATGGCCTCGTATGATGCCACCATCTTTCCCAGGACACGAGTGCAGTGATGCACTGACACCTGTTTTGGTTTTAATAGGTTCCTGACCAGTGTCATGAGTTCCTGAGCTTTCTCCATCGGCAGATAAACCCTTTTCTGGTCTGTGCCCAGAATCATGCCCAGGAAAGGCAGACGAGTCGTAGGAACCAACTGCGACTTTGAAATATTTAGAATCCAGCCGTGTTGCCGTAACACTTCCAGAGAAAGTGCTACGCTGATCAGCAACTGCTCTCTTGATCTCGCTTTTATGAGGAGATCGTCCAAGTATGGGATAATTGTGACACCTTGCTTCCGCAGGAGCACCATCATTTCCGCCATTACCTTGGTAAATATTCTCGGCGCCGTGGAGAGACCAAATGTCTGAAATTGGTAATGACAATCCTGTACCACAAATCTGAGGTACGCCTGATGAGGTGGATAAATGGGGACATGAAGGTATGCATCCTTTATGTCCAGAGATACCATAAAATCCCCCCCTTCCAGGCTTGCGATGACCGCTCTCAGCGATTCCATCTTGAACTTGAACCTTTTTAGGTATATGTTCAGGGATTTTAAATTCAATATGGGTCTGACCGAACCGTCCGGTTTCAGGACTACAAACATGGTCGAATAATAACCCCTTCCTTGTTGAAGGAGGGGAACCTTGACCACCACCTGTTGAAGATACAATTTGTGAATTGCAGTTAACACTATTTCCCTCTCGTGGGGGGAAGCTGGCAGGGCCGATTTGAGGTATCGGTGAGGGGGCATCTCCTCGAATTCCAGCTTGTATCCCTGAGACACAATCTCTATTGCCCAGGGATCCAACTGGGAGTGAACCCACCTGTGGCTGAAATTTCGAAGACGTGCCCCCACCGGGCCTAGCTCCGCTTGCGGAGCCCCAGCGTCATGCGGTGGATGTTGTAGAGGCCGGGGAGGACTTCTGTTCCTGGGAACTAGCTGTGTTGTGCAGCTTCTTTCCTCTGCCCCTGCCTCTGGCAAGAAAGGACGCACCTCGGACTTTCTTGTTTTTCTGTGATCGAAAGGACTGGATTTGATAATACGGTGCTCTCTTAGGCTGTGAGGAAACATATGGCAAAAAATGTGACTTTCCAGCAGTAGCTCTGGAGACCAGGTCCGAGAGACCCTCCCCAAACAATTCCTCACCCTTGTAAGGTAAAACCTCCATATGCCTTTTTGAGTCGGCATCACCTGTCCATTGCCGAGTCCACAGGACCCTTCTGGCAGAAATTGACATAGCATTTATTCTAGAACCCAGTAGACTAATGTCTCTTTGAGCATCTCTCATATATAGGACAGCGTCTTTAATATGCCCCAAGGTCAACAATATAGTATCCTTCTCTAAGGTATCAATTTCCTCAGACACGGTATCCGTCCATGCTGCTACAGCACTACACACCCAGGCCGACGCGATCGCCGGCCTCAGTAAGGTACCTGAATGTGTATAAATGGACTTCAGGGTAACCTCTTGTTTGCGATCCGCAGCTTCTTTGAGGGTAGCCGTATCCTGTGACGGTAGGGCTACCTTCTTGGATAAGCGTGTTAAAGCTTTGTCCACCTTAGGGGAGGATTCCCAACGTAACCTGTCCGTTGGCGGGAAAGGATACGCCATAAGAATCCTTTTGGAAATCTGCAGTTTTTTATCTGGAGATTCCCAAGCCTTTTCACATAACTCATTTAGCTCGTGTGAGGGGGGAAAGGTTACCTCCGGTTTCTTTTCCCCATACATATGTACCCTCTTGTCAGGGACTGGGATTTCCTCTGTGATGTGCAACACATCCTTAATTGCTATAATCATATATAACGGATGGTTTTAGCCAATTTTAGCTGTAACTTTGCATCATCGTAATCGACACTGGAGTGAGAATCCATGTCGGTATCTGTGTCAACAATTTGGGATAGTGGGCGCTTCTGAGACCCTGACGGCCTCTGCGACATAGGACCAGGCACGGGTTGGGACCCTGACTGTCCTGAAGCTTCAGCTTTTTCTAACCTTTTATGCAAGGAATTAACATTATCATTTAAAACCTTCCACATATCCATCCAATCAGATGTCGGCGCCGTCGGCGGAGACACCACATTCACTTGCTCCCGCTCTGCTTCCACATAGCCTTCCTCATCAGACATGTCGACACAAGCGTACCGACACACCACACACACAGGGAATGCCCTTTTTGAGGACAGTTCCCCCACAAGGCCCTTAGGAGAGACAGAGAGAGAGTATGCCAGCACACACCCCAGCGCTATCAACCCAGGAATAACACAGTAACTTAATGTTAACCCAGTAGCTGCTGTTTTATATTGATTTTTGCGCCTAATTATGTGCCCCCCCTCTCTTTTTACCCTCTTCTACCGTGTATCTGCATGGAAGAGCCTGGGGAGCTTCCTCTCAGCGGAGCTGTGGAGAAAAAATGGCGCTGGTGAATGCTGAGGAAGAAGCTCCGCCCCCTCGGCGGCGGGCTTCTGTCCCGCTTAAATATGCAATTTTTGGCGGGGGCTCATACATATATACAGTGCCCAGCTGTATATATGTTAAACTTTTGCCAAAAGAGGTCCCAAATGCTGCCCAGGGCGCCCCCCCCCCCCTGCGCCCTGCACCCTTACAGTGACCGGAGTATGTGAGGTGTGTGGGAGCAATGGCGCACAGCTGCAGTGCTGTGCGTTACCTCAGTGAAGAACGGAGTCTTCTGCCGCCTGTGAAGTCTTCTTTGCTTCTCATACTCACCCGGCTTCTGTCTTCCGGCTCTGCGAGGGGGGCGGCGGCGCGGCTCTGGGATCGGACGGTGAGGGTGAGATCCTGCGTACGATCCCTCTGGAGCTAATGGTGTCCAGTAGCCTAAGAACCAGGACCTAGCTTCAGAGAGTAGGGCTGCTTCTCTCCCCTCAGTCCCACGATGCAGGGAGTCTGTTGCCAGCAGAGCTCCCTGAAAATGAAAAACCTAACAAAATACTTTCTCTCAGCAAACTCAGGAGAGCTCACTGAAAAGCACCCAGCTCGTCTGGGCACAGTATCAAACTGAGGTCTGGAGGAGGGGCATAGAGGGAGGAGCCAGTGCTCACCAGAACCTAAATTCTTTCTTAAAGTGCCCATGTCTCCTGCGGAGCCCGTCTATTCCCCATGGTCCTTACGGAGTCCCCAGAATCCACTAGGACGTTAGAGAAAAATGAGAAAAACCCGGGACCCGATTTTGGCCCTCATTCCGAGTTGATCGCTCACTAGCTACTTTTAGCAGCCGTCCAAACCTATAGTCGCCGCCCACGGGGGAGTGTGTTTTCGCTTTGCAAGTGTGCGAACGTCTTTGCAGCGGAGCTCTGCAAAAACATTTTGTGCAGTTTCAGAGTAGCTCTGGACTTACTCAGTCCTTGCGATCACTTTAGTGTTTTTGTTCCCGGAATTGACGTCAGACACCTGCCCTGCAAACGCCTGGACATGCCTGCATTTTTCCAAACACTCCCAGAAAACGGTCAGTTGACACCCACAAACGCCCTCTTTCTGTCAATCACCTTGCGACCGGCTATGCGAACGGAATCGTCGTAGAAGCCATCGCTGGGTAACGAACCACTGTGTACTCGTACGACGCGCCTGCGCATTGCGGTGCATATGCAGATTAGCCCCATTCTGCCATGATTGCTGCGCTGCGAAAATCCGTAGCGAGCGATCAACTCGGAATGACCCCCTTAGCCTCCTGTTTGCATGTGTGATCCAGTGCTGCATCCTAGGACATAGGGGGTTATTCAGAGTTTTTAGCAAACAAAAAAAGTTAGCAATTGGGCAAAACCATGTGCTCTGCAGGTGGGGCAGATGTAACATGTGCAGAGAGAGTTAGATTTTGGTTTGCTAACAACTCTGAATAACCATCATAATGCCATATTATGTAGTCCAACTTTTAAGCTCCAGAACAAATCTAAGCTTATTTGAGAAATCACAGCAGGTCCAAAATGACATCTGTATTGCAGAGCTGTCCTTTTGCCCTTCATAAAGAACCTCCAATGCATACTTACCTACTTTGTGGCTGCTCCCTCCGGGAGGGAGCAGCCAGGTCACACAAGAGGGGGCGTGGAGGAGGTGGTATGGGGGCGTGGTGATGAGTTTGCATCATCATAGCCACGCCCCTGCTCTGTAATGCCCATAATAGTGGTATTGCAGGGCAGGGGGCGGGGCTACGATGACGCGAATTAGCGCGATCGCATCATCGCCCCGCCCCTTTTTTCTGTTTAACGGGCTGAAAGTGGTGGGGAGCGTGGGGAGCAGCGGGAGGAGAGCGGGAGGGCAAACGGGATGCGGGAGACTTGCCCCCTTCCCGGGGGGCCGGGAGTGCCACCCTAATTTCGGGAGCCTCCCGGCCTTTCCGGGAGAGTGGGCAAGTATGCTCCAATGTTTTCAAATATTGCCATTTATATTCTTCACTGTTGTTGTATTTTTTATTATTATTATTATTATTATTATTATTATTATTTAATACAAATATGGATTGGATAATGGTCCGGATTCTGAATTGGGAATAAAGTAAGAAAGAACAAATAACTTGTTAAACCCATGTTGCACTGTAGGTGGGGCAGATGTAACATGTGCAGAGAGATTAGTTTTAGGTGGGAAGTGTCCAAACTCAAATCTAAATTGCAGTGTAAAAATAAAGCTGTCCAGCATTTGCGGGCTACATGCAAAAGCAGGCAGTATTTACCCAGCATGCAAAAACAATTATGTATGTGAATACTCTCCCAGAATGTCCAGTAAGCTCATAAAAATCGGGTGGCACTCCCGGCCACCCAGAAGAATGGACAAGAATCCCGAAGTTGGCCGCTACCTGCCACCCAGTTGCCCATTTACCAAGTAAAGTGGGTGGTTCGAGTGGGCTGGCGACTAGATTTGTGCTAAATTGCGCCATTGTAGCTACACCCCCGCTGTACAATGCCGATAATACAGGCACTGTATAGCAGGGCGTGGGGGTGCCCACGATGATGCGATCACACCCTTGCAGTGCTTTCTATGCAGCGCCAATACCCCGCACCAAATGCTGTCCCCCCCCCCCCCCCCCCTTCAGATTTCTGGTATTTATTAAAAATAATTGAAGTACCTTTGCAATCCAACATCAGTTACTAAGTAAAAATAGCACAGAATAGGTTGGAACGTGTACTTTACTCTGTGTATCAATTTTTATATTTTACCATAGTTTTTGACAAGTTGGATGTGGTCTGCTTGACCTGTAAAATATCACTGGGCGCCACATGATTCTCTACAGCGTCATACTGACAAATGTAATCTTTACAGGGCACAATTTATACTTTCTTCAATTCTTGCTGTGCTGGCAATAGGCTTGGAAGAAAAACAAGGCGCACAAAATATCATAGGAAGCTGCTGTCAAGGTGAAACGGGTAAATGGTAAAACATGGAATGCGTTCAGCCTCATGTTATTTATGGAATGGCTCATTCTGTCCCAGATAATTTAACAGTTACATTAACCACTACACTGTGTAGGTCTAAAGGGACACTAAATCCTAGAGCCTGAAAATATATATATTTGTAACCGAGAAACACCACAACAGCAGAGGCAAGCTACAAGTCGCCTACCGTCCCGGAATGTCAGGGATACTCCCAGATTTAGGAGCGTAAAACAACCTCCCAGGGGTCTTGATGATGTGAAATGCGTGAATCAGTTAGCTTCCCGACAGACGGGATCCCGGCGGTTGATATACCGACCCCGGGATCCCGAAGTAGGACGCAATGCGGGCGTCTAGATACAGACGCTGCTCGGGATGCCGGCATCACATTACCGACAGCTAGCATCCCGTTCATCCTCACAGCAGGACGCTGGCTTCCTGCTTCGCGGGAGGGGAAATTAGGTTTAGGCAGGAGAACGGGGGTTAGGGTTAGGAGTGCAGGGCCGGGAAAGTTAACGTTAGGGACCAGGGAGGGAGGGTTAGGGTTGGGCACATATAAGGAGAGGTTAGGGTAAGGCATCAAGCAGGAAGGGTTAGGTTTAGGCAGCGGGGAAGGGAGGGTTAGGGTTAGGCACCAAGCGGGGAGGGTTAGGCGCCCACGATGGAGGGTTAGGGTAGAGGGCAGAGGAGTTTTAGGGGCCTCCTGATGGCCTCCTGGGATTATGATGGATGGGATGCCGCTGTCAGCAAACTGACAGCAGGCATCCCTTCCATCGGCAAATCATACTGAAACCCCCATTGATATTGGATGCTGGCAGAGCAGGAATAGCGCTGGCAGAATCAAAGCCCCGAGTCTACTGGACCCCAGGTATTCACCAAGAACAGCCACAAGGTATGTTGGATTTCGCTGCTGGGGTCCCACAGGTTTCCCTCTTAACTGCCCCCACCTCCACCCCAGACGTGACAATGCGGGAGTGTAATGATGATACAAATCAGTAGGCAGGAGAATAGTCAGGCAGGCAAAAGTCAGGTTCACAGACATAAAATCCGAATAGCAGAAATGCCGAGAAAAGGGCCCCAAGCAGAGATTCACAAGGATAAGACAAGTCATGGTCGCAGGGCCAATGAAAATGGGGGCGTGATACACATATGGGGGGAGGGGCAGATACACGTATGATTCCAATAGTGCCAGATACACGTTGCCCCACAGTGACAGATATACATTGCCCCACAGTGCCAGATACACATTGCCTCATTGTGCCAGATACACATTGCCCCACAGTGCCAGATACACAAATGTCCCCAGAGTGCCAGATACACATTGCCCCACAGTGCCAGATACACATTGCCCTACAGTGCCAGATACACAAATGCCCCCAGAGTGCCAGATATACATTGCCTCACAGTGTCAGATACACATTGCCCCCTAGTGCCAGATACAGAAATGCCCCCAGAGTGTCAGATACACAAATGCCCCCAGAGTGCCAGATACACAAATGTCCCCAGAGTGCCAGATACACATTGACCCACAGTGCCAGATACACATTGCCCCACAGTGCCAGATACACAAATGCCCCCAGAGTGTCAGATATACATTGCCTCACAGTGCCAGATACACATTGCCCCACAGTGCCAGATACACATTGCCCCACAGTGCCAGATACACAAATGCCCCCAGAGTGTCAGATATACATTGCCTCACAGTGCCAGATACATAAATGCCCCCACTGTGTCAGATATACATTGCCCCCCAGTGCCAGATACAGAAATGCCCCCAGTGCCAGATACACAAGTATGTCCCCATTGCCAGATATGACCTCAGTGTCAGATAAGCCCCAGTGCCAGATACACATGTCCCCGCAGTGGCAGATATGGCCACAGTGCCAGACACACGTCTCCGCAGTGCCAGATATGCCCCCAGTGCCAGATATGCCCCCAGTGCCAGATACACATGTCCTTCCAGTGCCAGATATGCCCCCAGTGCCAGATATCCCCCAGTGCCAGGTACACAAGTCCCCCCAGTACCAGATATGCTCCCAGTGCCAGGTATACATGCCCCCCCCAGTGCCAGATATCCCCCAGTGCCAGGTATACATGCCCCCCCCAGTGTCAGATATCCCCCAGTGCCAGGTATACATGCCCCCCCCCAGTGCCAGATATCCCCCAGTGCCAGGTATACATGCCCCCCCAGTGCCAGGTATACATGCCCCCCCCCCAGTGCCAGATACCCCCCTGTGCCAGGTATATATGCCCCCCTCCTGCTCACCGCTGCCGCTGCCATCCTGTCTGTGTGAGGGGAGGAGAGCGCAGCCTGCGTCTCTCCTTCCCCTCAGTCTCCGGCGGGTGTCTCAGTTTATTTCAGCGCCCATCCGCGAGCTCTGATTGGCTCACGGATCGGCGCTGAATTAAACTGAGACACCCGCCGGAGACTGAGGGGAAGGAGAGGCGCAGGCTGCGCTCTCCTTCCCTCACATCAGCGGCGGTGCGGCGGGGAGCAGCAGAGGGAGGGAGGGAAGAGGAGCGGCAACCCGTAGGTGTGGGTACGGCGTACCCACGGCTAAATTCTTACGGGTACGCCGTACCCACACACTTGCACCACTGCATGGTCGGTACATGGAGGTTCAAATAGACTGCAGTGATAAACGCTGGAGCACAGACTGGAAGATACTCTGGCACCAGTGTGGTGCATAGACTGATGGTAAATAGACTTGGCAATAAGCTTGGCAACAGCTGAAGACTAAACATAAATTGCCTGGAGTGCCGCTAGCCCAGTCAGAGAACAGCGCCATACAAAGACCAATGCAGAGGAAAGAGAACAGCCAGGACCTCACACAGCTTTCAGTGGTGCTGGGAAGCTGGATGATAAGTCCCCAGTCAGGTGTCATGACTAGGGAGGCCAATCCCGGGATCGGGATCGGCGGGATCCCGGGATTTGGGCCCAAAAATGCCGGGATTTGAATCCCGGGATTGGAGCCTCCAATCCCGGCATTCAAGGGATTACAGTGCGCATGTGCGGGAGGGTTGGTAGCGGCGCGGGGGGAGGGTGGGTGTAAGTAATTTCACTTACTAGTAGACGGGCGGCTGCGGCAGCCATGGACAAGCTGAACGCGGCGGCACTTCAAATGTAGCGCCGGCCGCCAGCCAAATCAGAGCTGGCGAACCAGCAGCAAATCAGGGAAGCTTCCGCAGCAGTGGCAGCCAATCAGGAGCGACTGCTGCGGCCGCTTCCCTGATTGGGTGCCGGTCCGCCAGCTCTGGTTGGCTGGCGGCCGGTGCTTCACTTGAAATGCCGCCGCGTTCAGTGTGTCCATGGCTGCCGCAGCCGCCCGTCTAATAGTAAGTGTTATTACTTACACCCACCCTCCCTCCCGCGCCGCTACCAATCCTCCCGCGTCGCTACCTACGCCATCCCTCCCGCACCAATACCTACACCCTCCCTCCCACACCGCTACCTACCCCCACCCTCCCTCCCGCACCACTACCTACACCCTCCCTCCCGCACCGCTACCTACACCCTCCCTCAAGTGCTGCTCCCTACAACCTTCACTGGTCCGTACTGCAATCCCGGGATCCCGGGAATCCCGGGATTGGCCTCCCTAGTCATGACACCCCCTCTGTACAATACTGCACATCACATAACTGGACACCAGTGTCAGGTCCATGACGATACACTGCCAACGAGGGCAATCTTAACATACAGTGCATCCGGAAAGTGTTCACAAAGCTTCGCTTTTTCCACATTTTGTTATGTTACAGCCTTATTCCGAAATGGAATAAATTCATTTTCTCATACGTCCTAGAAGATGCTGGAGATGACATCAAGACCATGGAGTATAGACGGGCTCCGCAGGAGACATGGGCACTCTAAAGATTTTTCATTGGGTGTGAACTGACTCCTCCCTCTATGCCCCTCCTCCAGACCTCAGTTCTAGAAATGTGCCCAGGTCGACTGGATGCACTCTGAGGAGCTCTACTGAATTTCTCAGAAAAGACTTATGTTAGGTTTTTTATTTTCAGGGAGATCTACTGGCATCAGACTCCCTGCTTCGTGGGACTGAATGGGCAGAAGTAGGAACCAACTTCCTAAAGAGTTTCATGGCTCTGCTTCTGGCTGACAGGACACCATTAGCTCCTGAAGGGAACTGAACGCTAGCCGTGCCTAGATGCTCACTCCCACAGCACGCCGTCACCCCCTCACAGAGCCAGAAGTCAGAAGACAGGTGAGTGTTAGAAGACAGATCTTCAATCAAAAAAGTGACGGCTAAAGGTACCGCGCGGCTGGCGGGAGCGCAGCGCGCCATGTTGCCCACACATACACAGGCACTGCAGGGTGCAGGGCGCCGGGGGGGGGGGGGGGCGCCCTGGGCAGCATGAAACCTATGGAAACTGGCATAAATAAGGGGCATAAGTTGCTGAGGCACAGTCCTACCCCCACCAGTATAAAAAATTACCTCATAAAAGCTGGAGACACACACTATTGAAGAGTGGAGCTTCCTCCTCAGTCAGCCAGCACACTGCTCAGCGCCATTTTCTCTCTCTCCTCAGGCTGCAGAGACAACCCTGGTCCTCCTCCACTACTGAACAAGTATCAGTGTGCAAAACAGGGGGGCCACAGTGAATTTGGTGCTATATAATTGTGTGATTAACATTATAAAAGCGCTGCATGTCAGTGGGCATTTTGTGTTCACAGACATTGTGTTACTGGCGCTGGGTTGTTAGCTGGCAAATCCCATCTGTGTCCCTCTGACAGATTTTACTGTGGGTCTGTCCCCTATAAATCTCGGAGTGCCTGTGGTGTGGTTCTGCACCTGTGTGACATGTCTGTGGCAGGGACTCTGTGGAGACATGTTAGGGACACAGAGGTGTAATATGACACCAAGAGCCTGATACATGATAGTGTGAATCATATCAGTAAGAGGTTGGACTGAATCTCATACAGAAAATGAAAATAATCTGTTGAATATGTGATTTTTAATAGTTCTGCCTTTCATCCACAGGGACCTTTCTGGGTCACATACAAATTTGCACAAGTAGTACAAACTGATACCGACACGGACTCTGATTCCTGTGTCGACACTAGTGATTCCAGGGGAATAGGTCCTAAGTTAGCAAAAAAGCATTCAAAACATGTTTTAGCTATAAAGGAGGTGTTAGAAGTTACGAAGCCCCCTCTTTTACCACAAGGAGAGGGTTTACTTTAGTAAAGAAGTAATGTAATTTTCCCTCCACCTCAGGTCTGATTTAACCTGAAAATAAATTTCAGATTCCCAAAAGGAATTCAGGCAGCTTACCTTTTTCCAAAAAAGGTGGGAGTCACCCCGCATTTTAGACAGGGCCCTGTCATAAAAGAGAAAAGGTGTTCCTCCCTGCGCCTGGAATGGCTTCACTTAAGGAGCCGACAGACCGCAAGTGAGTGAGGTGATTTATTGATGTGGCCAAAGGGACACTACTCAGGCCTACCATTGTCCGTGAGTGGGTGAGTAGTGCTATTGAAAAGTGGTCAGAAAACTTGTCATTAGACATTGACACAATAGATGAAGACGAGATACTCCTAATATTAGGTCATATCAAAGACGCTGCTACATACGTACTAGAATCCATGAAATATATTGGTTTCTTGGGATCAAGAACCGCTACCATGGCAGTATCGGCTTGGAGGCCGTTGTGGATTCGCCAGTGGAATGCTGATGTAGATTCCAAAATAAAATATGGAGGCTCTCCCGTATAAAGGTAAGGCGATGGGCTGGATGCGTTAGTCTCGGCGGCTACCGCAGGTAAGTCGACATTCTTGCCTTATGCTCCTACACCGGCGAAAAAGACACATCACTCTCACATACATTCCTTTCGGCCCAACAAATACAAAAAGGCCAAAGGTCTCCCCTTTTTTTGCAGGTAGGGGAAGGGGAAAAGGAAAGAAATCCACAGCGTCTCCCGGATCGCAGGAGCAGAAGTCCACCCCTGCTTCTGCCAAATCTGCAGCATAACGCTGGGGCTTCCTTGCGGGAGTCCGCTCGGGTGGGAGCATGTCTGAAACTTTTCAGCCAAATCTGGATTCAATCTGGCCTGGACCAATGGGTCTTACAAATAGTGTCCCATGGATACAAACTAGAGTTTTAAGACGTCCCCCATGCCGATTTTTCAAATCGACCTTGCCAGCTTCTCTTCCGGGAAGAGTGGCAGTAACAACGGCAATTCAAAAATTATGTCAGGATCAGGTCATTGTCCTGGTACCCTTGGCACAGTAAGTAGAAGGTTTTTTTATTCAAGCATCTTCGTAGTTCCATAGCCGGACGGCTCGGTCAGACCGATTTTAAACCTGAAAATCTGAATCTCTACCTGAAAAGGTTCAAGTTCAAGATGGAATCCCTGAGGGTAGTGATTTCCAGTCTGGAAGAGGGGGACTTCATGGTGTCAGTAGACATAAAAGATGCTTACTTGCATGTTCCCATTTATCCTCCTTACCAAGCTTATCTGAGATTCGCAGTATAGGATTGCCATTACCAGTTTCAAACGTTGCCGTTTGGACTCTCCACGGCACCGAGGGTATTTACCAAGGTGATGGCGGAGATGATGGTCCTCCATTAAAAAGGAGTCAATATAATTCCTTATCTGGACGATCTCCTGATAAAAGCGAGATCCAGGGAACAGTTGGTGCAGAACATCGCACTCTCCCTGTCAATACTCCAACAACAGGGTTGGATCATGAATTTTCCAAAGTCGCAGTTGGAACCGACGACAAGATTGTCCTTTTTAGGGATGATTCTGGACACAGAAGTACGGAGAGTATTTCTTCCAGTGGAAAAGGCTCTGGAAATCCAGAAAATGGTCAAACAAATATTGAAACCAACAAGCGTGTTGATCCATCAATGCACTCGGTTGTTGGGGAAAATAGTAGCGGCCTACAAGGCCATACATTTTGGCCGATTTCATGCCAGAGTATTCCAGTGGGACCTGTTGGACAAGTGGTCCGGATGCCACCTACACATACACTGGAAAATAATCCTGTCCCCCAAAGCCAGGATTTCGCTCCTGTGGTGGCTACACAGTTCTCACCTACTAGAGGAACGCAGGTTTGGGATTCACGACTGGGTCCTAATAACCACGGATGCAAGTCTCCGGGGCTAGAGAGCTGTCACACAGGGGGAAAGCTTCCAAGGAAAATGGTCAAGTCGGGAAGCCTGCCTTCACATAAACATTCTGGAATTGAGAGCCATTTACAACGGCCTTCTACAAGCGGTACATCATCTTCAAGATCATCCCGTGCAGATCCAGTCGGACAATGTATCAGCAGTCGCGTACATAAACAGGCAAGGAGGAACGAAAAGCAGAGCGGCAATGGCATAGGTGACAAGGATTCTCCTCTGGGCAGAAAGACATGTTAGAGCTCTGTCAGCAATTTTCATTCCGGGAGTGGACAACTGGGAAGAAGACTTCTTCAGCAGACACGATCTCCATCCAGGAGAGTGGGGCCTCCACCAAGAAGTCTTCGCAGAGGTGACGAGTCTTTGGGGAGTTCCTCAAGTAGACATGATGGCATATCGTCTAAACAAGAAGCTTCAGAGATATTGTTCCAGGTCGAGAGACCCTCAAGCAATGGCATTGGATACACTGGTGACCCAGTGGGTGTTTCGGTCGGTATATGTTTTCCCTCCACTTCCACTGATTCCAAAAGTTCTCAAAATAATAATAAGAACAAGAGTTTGAGCAATCTTCATTGCTCTAGACTGGCAAAGGAGGGCTTCGTATCCAGATCTTCAGGAGTTGCTCATAGAAGATCCTCGGCCTCTTCCTCCTCGAGAGGACCTACTACAGCAGGGGCCGTGTGTGTATCAACACTTACCGCGGCTACGTTTGACGGCATGGCTGTTGAGCGTCGGATTCTAACCCGAAAAGGTATTCCTAAGGAAGTCATCCCCACTCTTATGCAGGCCAGGAAAGGAGTAAAGTCTAATCATTACCACCGTATTTGGAGAAAATATGTGTCTTGGTGTGAATCCAAGAAGGCTTCTACGGAAGAGTTTGAGTTGGGTCGTTTTCTCCATTTTCTGCAGGCTGGTGTGGATGCGGGCCTTAGATTGGGGTCAATCAAGGTCCAGATTTCGGCCTTATAAGTTTTCTTTCAAAAACAATTGGCCTCCTTTCCAGAAGTTCAGACGTTCGTGAATGGGGTTCTGCACATCCAGCCTCCATTTGTGCCTCCAGTGGCACAATGGGACCTTAATGTGGTGTTGCAGTTCCTTCAATCGGGTTGGTTTGAGCCTCTACAAGAAATAGAGTTGAAGTTTCTCACTTGGAAAGTGGTGATGCTTTTGGCGTTGGCATCCGCAAGGCGGGTGTCTGAATTGGGGGCTTTGTCCCACAAGAGCCCTTACCTGATCTTCCATGAAGATAGGGCAGAGTTGAGAACTCGTCAACATTTTCTTCCAAAGGTGGTTTTCCTCTTTCCACATAAACCAACATATTGTGGTGCCAGTTGCTACTGACACGTTCGCTGAGTCAAAGTCTCTAGATGTGGTTAGAGCTTTGAAGATTTATGTCGCTAGAACAGCTCGAATACGGAAAACAGAGGTTTTGTTTGTCCTGTATGCTCCCAACAAGATTGGGTGTCCTGCTTCCAAGCAGACTATTGCGCGCTGGATTAGAGGTACGATTCAGCAAGCTCATTCTATGGCTGGATTGCCGTTACCGATGTCGGTGAAGGCCCATTCTACTAGGAAGGTGGGCTTCTCCTGGGCGGCTGCCCGGGGGGTCTCGGCATTACAACTTTGCCGAGCAGCTACTTGGTCAGGGTCAAACACATTTGCAAAATTCTACAAGTTTGACACCTTGGCTGATGAGGACCTAAAGTTTGGTCAATTAGTGCTGCAGGGTCATCCGCACTCTCCGCCCATACTGGAGCTTTGGTATAGACCCCATGGTCTTGATGTCATCCCCAGCATCCTCTAGGACGCATGAGAAAATAGGATTTTGATAACCTATCCTTTTCTCCTAGTCCGTAGAGGATGCTGGGCGCCCGTCCCAGTGCGTACTTTACCTGTAGTTTAGTTATTACAGTTACACAAGTTGTGTTATCTTGGTTTCAGCATGTTGCTGCAATTACTTCATGCCTGTTGGCGTCTGTTATGTTGAATGCCATGTGTGCGGCATGGTTGAGGGTGTGAGTTGGTAGATATCTCACCACTAGTTAAGTAATTCCTTTCCTCGAAAATGTCAGTCTCCCTGGGCACAGTTCCTACAACTGAGGTCTGGAGGAGGGGCATAGAGGGAGGAGCCAGTTCACACCCAATGAAAAATCTTTAGAGTGCCCATGTCTCCTGCGGATCCCGTCTATACCCCATGGTCTTGATGTCATCCCCAGCATCTTCTACGGACTAGGAGAAAAGGATTTATCGGTAGGTTATCAAAATCCTATTTTTCCCCTCAAAATTCTACACACAATGGGGGTCATTCCGAGTTGATCACTAGCTGCCGTTGTTCGCTGCGTAGTGATCAGTGGAAAAAACGGCTAATCTGCACGTGCGTATGCTCCGCAATGCGCATGCACGTCGTACGGGTACAAAGTCGATTGTGGTTTTGCACTGGTTCTAGCTACGATTCCAATCGCACAGCCAGCCGCAAGGAGATTGACAGAAAGTGGGCGTTTCTGGGTGTCAACTGACCGTATTCAGGGAGTGCTTAGATAAACGCAGGCGTGGCAGATAAAATGCAGGCGTGGCTGAGCGTTTGCTGGACAGGTGTGTGATGTCAAAAGCCGTCCCTCCATTGTTAGAATCAACGCACACGAAGAGTAACTACAGGACTGGTCTTGTTTTGCACAAAACCATTTGGTAGGCGCTCTGCTGCACAAGCGTTCGCACTTCTGCAAAGCGAAGATACACTTCCCAGTGGGTGGCGACAATGCGTTTGCACGGCTGCTAAAAACTGCTAGCGAGCGATCAACTTGGAATGACCCCAATACCCCATAATGACAATGTGAAAAAAGTTTTTTGGGAGATTTTTGCAAATTTATTTAAATTAAAAAAACTAAGAAATAACACCTGTCCGGGCATGGCACCTCCCACCTGGTGATGTGGCTCCTCCCCCTGGTGACGTCAGAGGTCCTTTCTCCAACTTGGTTTTTAGCCGTTACCCTTTCTGCAACCACATTTTTCTCTCTTCCTACCTTTTTTAAAAACACTTAACACTAAGAAGGTTTGTGTTGCCACTACCCTCCAGCTAGCCTTCAGGCACCTTCTGACATCTGAGGCTGCTCCTAAGCAAGAGAGAAATGCCTCTGATATTTTGTCTGCAATAGTTGTACTTAGATGTCAACCCAATGCTTCCGGCAGCAGTGGGACTAGAGAAAAGGATTCGTGTCTCCATCGCTATATTTTCCTATCGCATTTATCTAACATAAAAAAAATTTTAAACACAAATATTCTGATTATAGGACTTTAAAACACATAAATAAGGCACAGAGCGCTCGTGTTCCTCACTGGGCGCTGTGACGTATTTTATAACTTTTTAATTCTTTACTGCTGAAATTAGAAGAACACATCAGGAAAGAGCCAATTGATTCCTTTAGATTGCAGGATCCTTACCTTCCCATTGTGGATTTTATAATTGTGGATTGCAACTACTGGGTGTAAGTCATTTTGGGCCCCATAGCAATATTTGTACCCATGTACCGCCCAATGGTTAAAAAAGTAACATAGAAACATTGGACAGGAGAGAAAGACAGGCCCCTCCGCAGCTGCAGGGTTCTATAGCAGCTGCAGCCACTGCACCTATGCTAGGTACGCCCTCAGTGTAATGAGGTTTGCACAGGGTGATTGAAACAATTATGACTGTTATGCTCTATTGATTATATTCAACTTTATACCCTGGAGAATTAATTTAGCAAAACTAAGTTAGCTCCAGTCCTACCTATCATCTCACACCAGGGGCAAACGCAGGATTTCTAGAGGGGAATTTCCAAATGCAATCGTAGTCTCCCACTCTGCGGAACAGTGGAGCAAGTGCGGATGTCTATAGTATTAATATTTAACACTATAGATGGTCCTCAAGGCACACTAACAGTGCAGGTTTTAGTGATATCCAGACTGCAGCACAGGTGACTTAGGGGTCTATTTATTTAAATAATTTTTACTAAAAGAATGTGAAAAGGGGTGAAAACACTCTTTTCACATTATTTTAGTATCACCTGAATGTATTAAAGGGCATTTGGAGCAGGTTTTATGGTGAGTTAACAGGGCAGAACTGCGAAAAGCACAGTTTTTCCCAGCTTCCTCTGCCCCTGGCAGAGAGAGCTGAGCGAGACCCAACTCCAGTGATCAGCTATGTGTGTCCACACACAAGCTGATCACAGTGTAAACCCCCCCCCCCCCAAAAAAAAAACACCATACCCAACTGTCCAGGGAGCCGGTGTCCTCTGCTCCGGTGAGCGCTGCCGGGCGCCGGGTCCCCCATGTGCTGCAAAGTGACCCCGGTGCAGTAAAGTGATGCTACAAAGCGGCAGCGCACTTTACAGCACCGGGTGTCACCGCAAAGCACAGGATCCGACGCCCGGCTGCCCAGCAGGAACAGCGCGGACCGGTTCCCTGGACTGGTGAGTATTTTGATCTTCTGGGGCGGGGGTGGGGTCCGCGGCGCGCGGGGGTAGTCACGATGGGGGGGGTCAACCGGGCGGCGGCGGTAGCGGCGATGTCAACGGGGGCGGCGCATGCGCAGCAGGACATTGGGGTATTTTTTCAGAAAAATACCCCGATGATGCTGCGGAGTATCATCGCAGGGACAGAGCTTGACCGCAAGCTCTGTCCCTGCACGCGATAATTGATACATCCCTGCGATGTAGTCAATTATCGCAGTGCGAGTTGGGGCGATTTTATCACCTGTCATCCACATCCTGGATGCGGATGGTGATAAATAGGCTCCTTACTTAGTACCTCAGTTATTTTGATTTAACCACCTGTGCTGCAGCCTGGATATCACTAAAACCTGCACTGTTAGTGTGCCTTGAGGACCGTGGTTGGGAATGCCTGATCTATAGTATAGGCTGTGTCAAACATATTTGACTAATAAAATAAGTGGTCAGAAAAAGGTTAAACATTTCATAATAAATGCAACCCTAATAGAACCAGGAGACAGAACTGCACTTTCTAAGCACACATTCTTCCACCTCATGGTAAGGCTCCTGTCTCTTTTTCCTGGGCCAGTGCACTGACTGATGGCTCAGATCCACAGACACTGCAAACTTGGTAGAATAAGATGCTACCACCGGGCATGTGCAGCAGTTCTGCTCTGTCCCGTAAACTACTGCTATTGTTGTCATAATCAGGCAACCGGAAACACCCCGTATGCACACAAAAACCTGCTGCTCCATGAAAGAAGCATCTTATCCATAAACCATACCTCCCAGCTGTCCCGCTTTCGGGCAAGTGTGACTAAGCAGCACCTGGTGTCCCATTTTCACTAAACAAAATGTTGGGAGGTAAAAACCTGACGGCCGGAAACCCACTGCCATTTTTTAGTTCAGAGTGGCGGCATGTGATGACACACAGTCGCCCCATAAATGCCAACTCGCCCCCCCCCCCTCCGTTGGCACTGCCACGCCCCCATTGGTAAAGCACTGCCCCTGCCACACTCTATTTCTGCCTAGAAGACCTGTCAATCAGGCAGAAGCGATCGCAATTACTGCAGGTCACCCACATTAAATGTGGGAGCATGCAAAAGACGGGACCCGCGCATACGTCCGAGGGGGTTATTTGCAAAAAAATAAGCTTGCATCGCGATTGCTTGCAAGCTGAATGACCCCCATGGTTCAAAACTGTTCCCAATGTCACTGTGTAGTCTGAGCTTCCTACCAATCAGTGACACAGACAAATGTGCAAAACTGTTCTCGCAAGTTTCCAGGTGCCTGATTGGTTGGTAGATCCAATCAGTCGGAAGTATACAAGATGTAATACTGCAGGAAAAGACCAGAGTAAAATGTACAAAACTGTTCTGTGAAATATTCGCCTCTATGCACATTTGGCTGCAAAATTGTTCCACGTTTTGCTGGTGTAAATTAGAATGATGTGTTCTATCCAAACCCCACCACAGGACAGAACGAACTGGGGGCCATTGCAAGTTGATCGCAGCAGCAAATTTGTTAGCAGTTGGGCAAAACCATGGGGGTCATTCCGAGTTGTTCGTTAGCAGGTTTCGGTCGCAGCGATCAGGCAAAAAAATGGCACTTCTGCGCATGTGTATGCGCCGCAATGCGCACGCGCGTCGTACTATTACAACGAACGATGTAGTTTCACACAGGGTCTAGCAATGCTTTTCAGTCGCACTGCTTGCCGCAGAATGATTGACAGGAAGTGGGCGTTTCTGGGTGTCAACTGACCGTTTTCAAGGAGTGTGTGGAAAAACGCAGGCGTGCCAGATAAAAACACAGGCGTGGTTGGGGAAACGCAGGCGTTGCTGGCCGAACGCAGGGCGTGTTCGTGACATCAAAACAGGAACTGAATAGTCTGAAGTGATCGCTAGCGCTGAGTAGGTCTGGAGCTACTCTGACACTGCACAAAATTATTTTGTAGCCGCTGTGCGATCCTTTCGTTCGCACTTCTGCTAAGCTAAAATACACTCCCAGTGGGCGGCAGCTTAGCGTTTGCACTGCTGCTAAAAACTGCTAGCGAGCGAACAACTCGGAATGAGGGCCCATGTGCACTGCAGGGGAGGCCCGGGTCAACTGCTTGGGGCAGTGGCGTATATCCCATTAGGCACGTGAGGCACATGCCTAGGGGCGGCACTTGTTGGGGGGGCGGCATTTGGATGCTTATGTTGGTATTGTCAGCCAAAAAAGTACCAGTAACTGAAAAATATACAGTAGCGGATCTTGCTATGGGCACGCAGGATTTTTGCCCGGAGGGCGCCGCCTCCCTCCGAAGGGTGCCGCTGCCATGGCAAGATCCGCTACTGGTGCCCCCCCGGTGCTCGGTAGATGCGGTGCTCTGCGGTGCGAAATGAAGTAATCGCGCACTGCATTGTGGGAGCGGCAAATAGACACAAGGGGTCATAATTGACCTCTAGTGTCTATGCGGTGCTATGGGAGAGACGTTATGACGTTTGTCCCATAGATCAGAGGAGCGGCGCCAGCGGCCGGAGACGGAGGGCAGCAGCGGTCCGGAATCAGGAGCGGGGATGGTGAATATTCATTTATTTTTATCTATTTTTTTATTTTTAAGTGGCGCAACTAGGGGGCACAACTCTACAGGGGGCACAGTACTGGGGGCACGGCGCAACTAGGGTGCACAACTCTACTGGGGGCACAACTCTACAGGGGCATAACTGACCACACCCCTATTTTTTTGCCCAGGGTGCCACAAAGTCTAAATCCGGCCCTGAAAATCTATCCACTGTTTTGTACCATATGCCATCTAAATGGAATGTAAATGGGTAGGACATGCACATACTGCCCCTGTAAGCTGTCCTACTTAGCAAATATATATACATAATGAAAAATATAAAAATGTCATCGTTAGTGGCTTTTTCTTAATTATTCTATTAAACTGGCTATCATCAAATAAGGGCATATAACCAATCAATAACAATAATAAAATTAGGCAGGTGGGGGACAGGCATTATTGTTGTGCCTAGGGGCGCCCTCACCCCTAAATCCACACCTGGCTGCGGGGGGATGCTGTCCCCGTTTGCAGCGCTGCTGATAGGGACAAATGTCCCCTGGTGCGACCAACGCCACCCCCTGTACAACCACCAATGCCCCATGTGTGTCTGTGGTACCGGGAAACTATTTTTTACTTTTTCTTTGAGGGGGCATGGCCACACCTACCAGGATTTGGCCATGTCCCTCTTAGTACCTGGGCCTGTGGCCGCTCTTGGACCCATGATTCTGTAGATATCTATGAGAATATGGCTGCAGTAACATATAGCTGAAGTAATCATCAGAAAATAATGTCATATTCCCAAAGATAATCCCGGATTATGGCACGTGCCTTGAGCGAGAGACCCTAGCCCAGTGCCAAAGTCTTTAGGGCCCTACACACTGGCAGATAACACTGCACAATATGAACGTTCTCGTTCATTAATGAACGAGAACTCGTTCATATCGTGCAGTGTGTAGGCACCAATGATGAACGATGCGCGGCCCCGCGCTCTTTCATCGTTGGTGCCCCATCGCTTATGCATGCAGGAACAATATGGACGAGATTGTCCATGCTAGCATGCATTGCAATGGCGCCGGGTGACGGGGGGAGTGAAGAAACTTCACTCCCCCCAAAACCTCCCCATCCCCGCCACCGGGTCGCCCGTCTGCCGTATCGGCGGTCGGGCAGCTTGGCGGCGGGTCGCCCAGTCTATAGGGCCCTTTTGGGAGGTTTTGCACATGTGCCGGCCCTGAACCAATTTTTTTTAGGGGGGGGGGGGGGGGGGGTCACAGAGGGGGGCCTCCAGTTTTAAACTACTTCTGGCTATAATCTGCATTTCTCAGAATTTGTAGCATTAATTACACTATAGCAGCATTCCTGTTTGAGACCCAACTTTACTCCCAAAAGGTTCACTGTATCTTGCTGCTTTGCAGAGCTTGTTAAGGAGGTTCTAGCAAAAGCACAGAGATCCCAGTGTCTGCCCATTTCCCTAATAGCGCTTCTAAACAAGATAAATGATTTTTAATAATGCAGTCCCTTACTAGCGGCATCTAACCAGGGTTCAATTCAGATCAATAACCAAAGAAGCATTACAAAGCACAGTGTAATCATTACAGTTTTTTTCATGCGTCAAGTGTTTTAGAAGCACAGTGGATCAAAGCAGACACATGGTAAATCAACAGCATTGATCCTATCAACGCAATGCTTGTTACTTTTGACTCATTACGAATGAGTTACAATTCTATCAATTCTGTTACAAGCCGGATAGCCAGATATGGTCACGGAGCCATCGGATTCTGTAGAGACTCACAGCAATTATTTCAGCAGCCTGTGTAATCTCTTAAAGCAACAGACTCTCCAGAAAGACAGGAGGTATACAGTAAACATTTTACATTAAATGCTGTAATCAAATCTTTTAAACTCCTATAGTATATGTCTAGAAAAAACAAAAAAGGAATTTTAACAGGAGATAAAAATGTAGAAAAATCCTTTTAATCATGTGAGTATAAGATAGTTGCCCACTGTTCCTAAATATCAAGGGACAGTCCATTTTGGATTTTGTGGAGATTATGAAATATGCTGAAGGAAATACAGGTTGAGTCTCCCTTATCCAAAATGCTTGGGACCAGAGGTATTTTGGATATGGGATTTTTCCGTATTTTGGAATAATTGCATACCATAATGAGATATCATGGCGATGGGACCTAAATCTAAGCACAGAATGCATTTATGTTACATATACACCTTATACACACAGCCTGAAGGTCTTATAATACAATATGTTTAATAACTTTGTGTATTAAACATAGTTTGTGTACATTGAGTCATCAGAAAACAAAGGTTTCACTATCTCACTCTCACTCAAAAAAGTCCGTATTTCGGAATATTCCGTATTTCGGAATATTTGGATATGGGATACTCAACCTGTATAATAATATAAATACATGAATGTATAATGACTAAGGGATCTATTTACTAAGCCTTGTGTGGAGATAAAGCGGACGCAGATAAAGCACCAGCCAATGAGCTCGTAACCGTCATTTTTCAAACCTCATTTTTTAAACATGGCAGTTAGGAGCTGATTGGCTGGTACTTTATCTCCATACACTTTATCTCCACACAGGGCTTAGTAAATAGACCCCTATTATCTCTGTCCACTTTATCTTCATCCATGGCTAGTAAATAAACCTACAATTCACTGGAGACTCTATGCGCTAATAGATTCCAGGTGCCTAAATGACTGTACACACACTGTTGCAGGTAATATGTATATATATATATATCACTTTATATCATGCATTAAAAACTAGTAAATAAACCATTAATCCTCCATGATGTCACTAAAATGAATGAAAGGATATGAGGCAGGAATTTAATTATCTCTATCATCCCCGCCCTGACATATATATATATTTAGTTACCCTCTTTTAAGATAGGAGAGCTCCCATCGTTGAAATGATGTGCCATCATAACAGCTAATGACTGAAAATCAGTGTGATTATCAGACAATAATTACACATCACAAAAGTAATGGGAAGTCACGGATAGGGAAAGATATCCCCCCAACCTGGCATCCATAAATTCAGGGGCCCTCACCTCTTTCTGGGAGTCCCCTTATTTCAAATAATGGGGACTATTCATGAAGCAGTGAAAAGAGTGGAGAAAAGGACCAGTGAAGAAGTTGCCCATAGCAACCAAACATTTTTGAAGGAAGCCTTTATCAAGTAAATTTTGTAAAATGTAAGGGAGATGCTGATTGGTTGCCATGGGCAACTTCTCCACTAATCTGTTTCTCCACTATTTTCACTGCTTCATGAATAGACCCCAATGTGTTTTCCATGTAACTATTGTGTAGTGAACCTCTGTGACCATTGGACAAATTTACCCTGCACTATGGAAACACACATTTTCCATATACCGTATAGGCAGAAGGTCAGTATGGGAAAGATGTATGAAGCAGTGAAAAGAGTGGAGAAGTGAACCAGTGGAGAAATTGCCCATGGCAACCAATCAGCTGCTACGTATACTTTTATAGAATGTACTTGATAACTGTTACCTCAAAGCTGATTGGCTGCCATGGGCAGCTTATCACTGGCACACTTCTCCTCTCTTTTTCACTGCTTCAAACATCTCCCCCATATGTGCTCTATCATGCCAATATCTGCATCTGTACAGGTGGGGTTCATTCTGTCATTTTTCCCTTATACTGGCCCGTGCTGATACCGTTATTTGAAAGGGGAGTCTTCTCTTTCAAATGATGTGCCCCCTTAGTAGTCATTTTCTGGTGATCACCACACAATGACATAACGCTACATAAACAAAAGAAAAAAAGAATTATATTATTTCTACCAGATCCAGAGGAGGGCAGCACTGTGCCCTGTGCTGGCCCCACCCCCTGAACACATGACGTCATGATGTAATACCTGCAACACTTCCAGTAGTCCAATTATGGCGTACACTTCTCGCCACCGCCCAGAAACGCCCATCCCTTTACCGTTTCTGCCGTCTGCCCCGAACACAACTGCACATACCTCCCAACTGTGCAGATTCCAGCGGGACAGTCCCACTATTCAGTCGTACACTTTACCACCTGAGGGTGTACCACCTGAGGGCCACAGTGTCCTGCGTGGGTGGGGGGGAGGGGATAGGTTGCGGGAGTCTTTGATCACCTGCTGCTCTTCTCTACAAAACAGCGGGTGATCTCTAAATAGATGGCGTACACACACGCACGGCATCTATACAGTGCAGGTAGGTGAGTCCGGGACTGTCCAGATGCTTGGGGAGTGTTGGGCATGCACCAAAATGCTGAAAATCTATGTCTATGTCACAAGGACACGCCCACTCACTTGTGACCACGCCCCCTTTCTGGGTCTCAATCTTAAGGAATTCAGTTGGGAGGTTTACCTTTATGTGTGTACTCTGTGTAATGCATTTGCAGTAGCAGATTTTATTTTTTCTTGTGCATGCATAGTTGCAAATAATTGCTTAAATAATTGCTCAACCATACGCACAATGGCATTGCATTGGGATTTTGTGAGATTTCCATGTTTTGTACAATTCCATGTAACCCCTTTCTTTCCTTAGGATGCAGAAGTAGGACCACCCAACTTTATTCCCTCCATATTTTCCTATTTTCTAATATAAATATTTGTGTAAAGGTTAAGATAATGGTATGACTGTCTATAAAGGATATCCTTCCAGGTAGCATGCTTTGGAATATACTGTACAACAACGAAGTAACAGTGCAACAGGGGAGGCATTCATATTGCCGCCTGTTGGGATCCCGGGTGTCAGGATACCGACGCTGGAATCCCGACACCCGGTGAAAAACCGGTGGTCCGGATTCAGACCGCTGGACGGAATCCCCACTCGGGTGGTATTCCACGCTACCACCGAGGGGGACCATAACCCTGTGGGGGAAACACCCAAGGGGGAAGCCCGTGAGGGCACACGCTGCGCTTGCCGCCGGTATTCCGGCTGCTGGAACCCCGGTGTCGGTCTCCTGACTGCCGGGATCCCGATGGCCAGCATATCATACTGGATCCTGCAAAAGGTATAAAGAAAAACAGTGCAGCTTGATATTAAAATATAGCAACTGACATTTTAATCATAAATATATAAAAATATATAATGTAAACATATGAGCATATAGTTTAATAACAAAATCATGCATATACAGTATATATAGTGTAAAAATGATAGCAGTTAGACACAGGATATGTTATACCCCTAAATATATATCTGCAAGGGATGCAGTCAGTTTACCTCCAATCAAAATCCCGACGTTCAAAATCCCGACACCAATTGACCGATGGTCAAAATCCCGACAAGGTCAAAATCCCGACATGGACAAAATACCGACATTTAAAATACCAACAAGGTCAAAATACCGACATGTGAAATGCCGACATGTCAAAATGCCGACAAGAGTTTTTCATGATTTTTTTAATTAAAACCGACTTGTTCATACTTTACCATCCCAGTGGACCTGAAGGGGGAATATAATAGTGTGCCGAGCGCAGCGAGGGGACGCGGTACACTTCATATGGTGTCCATGTTGACTTATGTCGACATACACACAAAAAAACGCATGTCGTTATTTTGACCTGTCGGCATTTTACATGTCAGTATTTTGACCTTGTCGGTATTTTAAATGTCGGTATTTTGTCCATGTCGGGATTTTGACCTTGTCGGGATTTTGACCATCGGCCAATTGGTGTCGGGATTTTGAACGTCGGGATTTTGATTGGAGGTATTTCAGACCGATCCCATCTGCAATACATTTATGCCTCCAGCTCCAGTATGACCAGATATTCCCAGCATGGGGTGCAGACATTTACACAGGTATTCCAGGTTGGAGAAATTAGTTTTCACTGCACTGGTCCTGGTTGCAGAGTGTCTGAAGTGGCTGGGGGCAATTCCTTAGTGAAATGTGTTAAGCTATCACCCAAAGAACAACAGTGACCTTTGGATCCCCTAATACTACACTCAACAACCAGGACCAATTCAGGATAAACTCATTTGGCTAGCCTGGATTACCTACAGCCGTCAGATCTGTGAGGAGCTCATCAGAGTGATGAAACTAGGGGAGATGCTCCCTTTACAGATGGTTTCTATTTATGTAGTTAACAACAATGGGGGTAATTCCAAGTTGATCGCAGCAGGAATTTTGTTAGCAGTTGGGCAATACCATGTGCACTGCAGGGGAGGCAGATATAACATGTGCAGAGAGAGTTAGATTTGGGTGGGGTTAGTTCAATCTGCAATCTAATTTGCAGTGTAAAAATAAAGCAGCCAGTATTTACCATGCACAGAAATAAAATAACCCACCCAAATCTAACTCTTTTTGCACATGTTATATATCTGCCTCCCCTGCAGTGCACATGGTTTTGCCCAACTGCTAACAAAGTTCCTGCTGCGATCAACTTGGAATTACCCCCAATGTTGGGAGCTATGGTCAAGGTGTAATGTTACTTACTCAGAATCAGGCACAAAATAGTTGTCCGGTCTGTTAAGCCATGAAACTGGGATCTATCTGTATATACTTTTATATTCATGTTGGTGGAAATGTTTGGAACCATTGTGGCTTATTACTTTGAGTGTCACATAATTCTGGAATTCTCACCCTTCTAGTAAAATTATATGAAAGCGCCATTCTAGCTGCGAGATATGACGAATGCAAAACAATGCAATTGTGGGCTCTACTGTCTGCCTGGGGTAGTGCCAGCTGCCCCTGGTTGGGTGATGTTCAGCAAGTTACCCTCTGGTTTTGCAGTGTAGCCGGTATCCCGCACTCTGGCGCAACTTGCACGCCCCATCCCATGCGCATCACTAATTTAATTTACCCATCCGGCTCCATGCACAGCGAAACCGTTCAATATTACGACTGTGTTTACTTATGTAACTGAGGGGCAGATGTATTAACCTGGAGAAGGCATAAGGAAGTGATAACCCAGTGATATGTGCAAGGTGATAAAGGCAGCAGCCAATCAGATCCTAACTGTTAATTTACATATTGGAGCTGATTGGCTGGTGCCTTTATCACCTTGCACATATCACTGGTTTATCACTTCCTTATGCCTTCTCCAGGTTAATACATCTGCCCCTGACTCCCTCTCCCCTAACAGGTCTGACAGGAACAGGTTGAAATCTCCCACGAACATCATGGGAGCCCAGTCCATCCCTGAGCATTTTCTGTATTTTCTAAGTACCTGGCAGCAGAGATTATGAAGGAACACCAGGGGTAATTCAGACCTGATCGCTCCACTGCGAATTTGCAGAGGTTTGTGATCACATAGTCGCCGCCCAGACAGAGTGAAAACCCGCCCCGTGCAAGCCTGCGTACGCCTTGCGAAAATCCCTGCGAACACCAGTCAGCTGCAAATCCGTTTGCACACCGTCCCTGAAAACGCTTGGGAACACCTGCGTTTTTCCTGACACTCCCAGAAAACGGACAGTTACCACACCCAAATGCCGGCTTCCTGTCCAACAACTTGCGTACGCCTAGCGATCAAAAAAGACGCTGGGGTTTTTCACAGCTTGACTTCGCGCGTGCGGACTGCGATCCGTACGCATGCGCAGTCAATCGATAATCGACCGCCTTGCGAATTCGCACAACAGCGTTCACAAAGACAGTAATTACTTGAGTAGGGCCACAATAACAAGATTGCACTATCGCTGCCCCCCACCCTCCCACTTGCCCCCTCACACTTCTGACTTACTTATTCCCACTGTTGGCCCAGTAGAAGTACCAACTGCGTTACTGGCCGGGTGAGAATTTCATCCCTCCTCGGACATGGAGATTTAAAATGGGCGTTTAATGTTTTGCATTTTAGTTTCTCTTCGGCTTATTTAAGAGGTGCCAGTGTTTTTGTGCATTGTGCTCAAAATGTATTTCTTACAGCAGCAGTCATAAAAGGAAATGACATCTAGTAAATATAATACAAAGAGTATGTCAAATAAAATCCAAACAATTAACGTAACTAAGACTGGCGTGCTACATTATAATAAAAAGGAAAGACACTGCAGAATGTAAATGACTGGTAAGAAGTTACAACTCAGGCCGTAATGTTGTGCGGCATGGTTTAGCAGCCAGGGACACTGCTCTCGTACGTCAGAGATAACTGATATCTGCTATAAAACACAAAGATAGGAATCATCCTCGTGTATAGAAAAACATTTGCGTGAGCAAGAGAGGTAATTACAACGGGAGAGTTCCCATTGCCTTACAGGAACCCAAGCTCTGCATATTTCTAGATACTGTATATCTGCTTTATAGTGACAAGATCATCCAACCTGCGGTACAGCACATCATCACAGGAACTGCGCCAGGCACAAGCCCACTGGCTTACCTTTCTGGCTTGCAACAGATATGGGGCTATACGTACTAAATAATTTTTGCATGCTTGTTATAATATATATATATATATATATATATATATATTCAGAAAATGGAGTAAATAAAAGCGCCTACTAGTGTCAGAGAAAATACCCTGTGAATTCGGGTGTAGTGATGATTAAAATAGGTAGCTACTTAGCTTAAAAAATCTTCAGGCTGATGACTCTTAAATGCAGGACATGTAAAAATAAGATTTTACTCACCGGTAAATCTATTTCTCGTAGTCCGTAGTGGATGCTGGGAACTCCGTAAGGACCATGGGGAATAGACGGGCTCCGCAGGAGACTGGGCACTCTAAAAGAAAGATTAGGTACTATCTGGTGTGCACTGGCTCCTCCCTCTATGCCCCTCCTCCAGACCTCAGGATACTGTGCCCGGAAGAGCTGACACAATAAGGAAGGATTTTGAATCCCGGGTAAGACTCATACCAGCCACACCAATCACACCGTATAACTCGTGATACTATACCCAGTTAACAGTATGAAATATAACTGAGCCTCTCAACAGATGGCTCAACAATAACCCTTTAGTTAGGCAATAACTATATACAAGTATTGCAGACAATCCGCACTTGGGATGGGCGCCCAGCATCCACTACGGACTACGAGAAATAGATTTACCGGTGAGTAAAATCTTATTTTCTCTGACGTCCTAGTGGATGCTGGGAACTCCGTAAGGACCATGGGGATTATACCAAAGCTCCCAAACGAGCGGGAGAGTGCGGATGACTCTGCAGCACCGAATGAGAGAACTCAAGGTCCTCCTCAGCCAGGGTATCAAATTTGTAGAATTTAGCAAACGTGTTTGCCCCTGACCAAGTTGCAGCTCGGCAAAGTTGTAAAGCCGAGACCCCTCGGGCAGCCGCCCAAGATGAGCCCACTTTCCTTGTGGAATGGGCTTTTACTGATTTAGGATGCGGCAATCCAGCCGCAGAATGCGCCAGCTGAATTGTGCTACAAATCCAGCGAGCAATAGTCTGCTTAGAAGCAGGAGCACCTAGTTTGTTGGGTGCATACAGGATAAAAAGCGAGTCAGTTTTCCTGACTCCAGCCGTCCTGGAAACATAAATTTTCAAGGCCCTGACTACGTCCAGTAACTTGGAATCTTCCAAGTCCCTAGTAGCCGCAGGCACTACAATAGGTTGGTTCAAGTGAAAAGCTGATACCACCTTAGGGAGAAACTCAATTCTGCCCTATCCATATGGAAAATCAGATAAGGGCTTTTACATGACAAAGCCGCCAATTCTGACACACGCCTGGCCGAAGCCAAGGCCAATAACATGACCACTTTCCACGTGAGATATTTCAGATCCACAGTTTTAAGTGGCTCAAACCAATGTGATTTCAGGAAACTCAACACCACGTTGAGATCCCAAGGTGCCACAGGAGGCACAAAAGGGGGCTGAATATGTAGCACACCCTTTACAAATGTCTGAACTTCAGGCAGTGAAGCCAGTTCTTTCTGGAAGAAAATCGACAGAGCCGAAATCTAGACCTTAATGGAACCCAATTTTAGGCCCATAGTCACTCCCGACTGTAGGAAGTGCAGAAAACGACCCAGCTGAAATTCCTCAGTAGGGGCCTTCCTGGCCTCACACCACGCAACATATTTTCGCCAAATACGGTGATAATGGTTTGCGGTTACTTCTTTTCTAGCTTTTATCAGCGTAGGAATGACTTCCTCCGGAATACCCTTTTCCTTTAGGATCCGGAATTCAACCGCCATGCCGTCAAACGCAGCCGCGGTAAGTCTTGGAACAGACAGGGCCCCTGCTGTAGCAGATCCTGTCTGAGCGGTAGAGGCCATGGGTCCTCTGATATCATTTCTTGAAGTTCTGGGTACCAAGCTCTTCTTGGCCAATCCGGAACCACGAGTATCGTTCTTACTCCTTGCCTTCTTATAATTCTCAGTACCTTTGGTATGAGAGGCAGAGGAGGGAACACATAAACCGACTGGTACACCCACGGTGTCACTAGAGCGTCCACAGCTATCGCCTGAGGGTCCCTTGACCTGGCGCAATATCTCTTTAGCTTTTTGTTGAGGCGGGACGCCATCATGTCCACCTGTGGCCTTTCCCAACGGTTTACCAACAGTTGGAAGACTTCTGGATGAAGTCCCCACTCTCCCGGGTGTAGGTCGTGTCTGCTTCCCAGTTGTCCACTCCCGGAATGAACACTGCTGACAGTGCTAAGACGTGATTTTCCGCCCATCGGAGAATCCTTGTGGCTTCTGCCATCGCCATCCTGCTTCTTGTGCCGCCCTGTCGGTTTACATGGGCGACTGCCGTGATGTTGTCTGATTGGATCAGTACCGGCTGGTTTTGAAGCAGGGGCCCTGACTTAGGACATTGTAAATGGCCCTCAGTTCCAGAATATTTATGTGTAGGGACGACTCCTGACTTGACCAAAGTTCTTGGAAATTTCTTCCCTGTGTGACTGCCCCCCAGCCTCGAAGGCTGGCATCCGTGGTCACCAGGACCCAGTCCTGTATGCCGAATCTGCGGCCCTCTAGAAGATGAGCACTCTGCAGCCACCACAGCAGAGACACCCTGGTCCTTGGAGACAGGGTTATCAGCCGATGCATCTGAAGATGCGATCCCGACCATTTGTCCAAGAGGTCCCACTGAAAGGTTCTTGCATGGAACCTGCCGAATGGAATTGCTTCATATGAAGCTACCATTTTTCCGAGGACTCGGGTGCAGTGATGCACCGATACCTGTTTTGGTTTCAGGAGGTCTCTGACTAGAGATGACAGCTCCTTGGCTTTCTCCTGCGGGAGAAACACTTTTTTCTGTTCTGTGTCCAGAACCATCCCCAGGAACAGTAGGCGTGTGGAAGGAACCAGCTGTGACTTTGGAATGTTTAGAATCCATCCGTGCTGTTGTAGCACATCCCGAGATAGTGCTACTCCGACCAACAACTGCTCCTTGGACCTCGCCTTTATAAGGAGATCGTCCAAGTACGGGATAATTAAAACTCCCTTTTTTCGAAGGAGTATCATCATTTCTGCCATTACCTTGGTAAACACCCTCGGTGCCGTGGACAGTCCAAACGGCAGTGTCTGGAATTGGTAATGGCAATCCTGTACCACAAATCTGAGGTACTCCTGGTGAGGATGGTAAATGGGGACATGCAGGTAAGCATCCTTGATGTCCAGGGATACCATGTAATCCCCCTTGTCCAGGCTTGCAATAACCGCCCTGAGCGATTCCATCTTGAACTTGAATTTTTTTATGTATGTGTTCAAGGATTTCAAATTTAAAATGGGTCTCACCGAACCGTCCGGTTTCGGTACCACAAACAGTGTGGAATAGTAACCCCGTCCTTGTTGAAGTAGGGGCACCTTGACTATCACCTGCTGGGCATACAGCTTGTGAATTGCCTCTAGCACAGCCTCCCTGTCCGAGGGAGTTGTCGGCAAGGCAGATTTGAGGAAACGGCGGGGGGGAGGCGCCTCGAATTCCAGCTTGTACCCCTGAGATACTACTTGAAGGATCCAGGGATCCACCTGTGAGCGAGCCCACTGATCGCTGAAATTTTTGAGGCGGCCCCCTACCGTACCTGGCTCCGCCTGTGGAGCCCCACCGTCATGCGGCGGACTTGGAAGAAGCGGGGGAGGACTTTTGTTCCTGGGAACCTGCTGTTTGTTGCAGCTTTTTTCCCCTACCTCTGCCTCTGGACAGAAAGGACGCGCCTTTTCCCCGCCTGTTTTTCTGGGGTCGAAAGGACTGTACCTGATAATACGGCGCTTTCTTAGGCTGTGAGGGGACATGGGGCAAAAATGCTGACTTCCCAGCTGTTGCTGTGGAAACTAGGTCTGAGAGACCATCCCCGAATAACTCCTCACCCTTATAAGGCAAAACTTCCATGTGCCTTTTAGAATCTGCATCCCCTGTCCACTGCCGAGTCCATAAGCCTCTCCTAGCAGAGATGGACAGAGCACTTATTTTAGATGCCAGTCGGCAGATCTCCCTCTGTGCATCTCTCATGTATAAGACTGAGTCTTTTATATGCTCTACGGTTAGCAGAATAGTGTCCCTGTCTAGGGTGTCAATATTTTCCGACAGGGAATCTGACCACGCAGCTGCAGCACTGCACATCCATGCTGAAGCAATCGCTGGTCTCAGTATAATGCCTGAGTGTGTATATACAGACTTCTGGATCGCCTCCTGCTTTCTATCAGCAGGCTCCTTTAGGGCGGCCGTATCCGGAGACGGTAGTGCCACCTTTTTTGACAAGCGTGTGAGCGCTTTATCCACCCTAGGGGGTGTTTCCCAACGTGACCTATCCTCTGGCGAGAAAGGGAACGTCATTAGTAACTTTTTAGAAATTACCAATTTTTTATCGGGGGAAGCCCACGCTTCTTCACACACTTCATTTAATTCTTCAGATGGGGGAAAAACTATTGGTAGTTTTTTCTCCCCAAACATAATACCCTTTTTTGAGGTACCTGGGTTTATATCAGAAATGTGTAAAACCTCTTTCATTGCCTCAATCATGCAACGAATGGCCCTAGTGGACATTAAATTAGACTCTTCGTCGTCGACACTGGTATCAGTATCCGTGTCGACATCTGTGTCTGCCATCTGAGGTAGCGGGCGCTTTAGAGCCCCTGATGGCCTTTGAGTCGTCTGGGCAGGCACGAGCTGAGAAGCCGGCTGTCCCGCATTTGGCATGTCGTCAAATTTTTTATGTAAGGAGTCGACACTTGCACGTAATTCCTTCCATAAGTCCATCCACTCAGGTGTCTGCCCCGCAGGGGGTGACATCACATTTATAGGCATCTGCTCTGCCTCCACATAAGCCTCCTCATCAAACATGCCGACACAGCCGTACCGACACACCGCACACACACAGGGAATGCTCTGACAGAGGACAGGACCCCACAAAAAGCCCTTTGGGGAGACAGAGAGAGAGTATGCCAGCACACACCAGAGCGCTATATAATACAGGGACTAACTGAATTATATCCCCTTATAGCTGCTATAATTTATATACTGCGCCTAAATTTAGTGCCCCCCCCCCCCTCTCTTTTTTACCCTTCTGTAGTGCAGACTGCAGGGGAGAGCCAGGGAGCTTCCTTCCAGCGGAGCTGTGAGGGAGAAATGGCGCCAGTGTGCTGAGGGAGATATCTCCGCCCCTTTTTCTGCTGACTTTTCTCCCGCTTTTTTTTGGAATCTGGCAGGGGTATTTATCACATATATAGCCTCTGGGGCTATATATTGTGATTATTTTGCCAGCCAAGGTCTAATTATTGCTGCTCAGGGCGCCCCCCCCCCCCCAGCGCCCTGCACCCATCAGTGACCGGAGTGTGAGGTGTACAAGAGGAGCAATGGCGCACAGCTGCAGTGCTGTGCGCTACCTTGGTGAAGACTGAAGTCTTCTGCCGCCGATTTTTCCGGACCTTTTCTAGCTTCTGGCTCTGTAAGGGGGACGGCGGCGCGGCTCCGGGAACGAACACCAAGGACGGGTCCTGCGGTCGATCCCTCTGGAGCTAATGGTGTCCAGTAGCCTAAGAAGCCCAAGCTAGCTGCAAGCAGGTAGGTTCGCTTCTTCTCCCCTTAGTCGCTCGTTGCAGTGAGCCTGTTGCCAGCAGGTCTCACTGTAAAATAAAAAACCTAAAATATACTTTCTTTCTAGGAGCTCAGGAGAGCCCCTAGTGTGCATCCAGCTCGGCCGGGCACAGAAATCTAACTGAGGTCTGGAGGAGGGGCATAGAGGGAGGAGCCAGTGCACACCAGATAGTACCTAATCTTTCTTTTAGAGTGCCCAGTCTCCTGCGGAGCCCGTCTATTCCCCATGGTCCTTACGGAGTTCCCAGCATCCACTAGGACGTCAGAGAAAAGAGAGATAAAAACAACATAGTGTGTACTGTTTTAAAAGTATTTTTACAAAAGCTCAAAATTAGGAACTCTGCTAGTTCCAATAATCATTTGGAGAGCAAGGTAAAATAAAAACAGTAGCAATTTAATAGGCACAGTCCTGCCACAAATGCAGGTAACAAACGTACAAGATTAAAAAATATAAACAGCTTATCTGTCCGCTTATGGGAAGTCTAAGGGGTGAGCATCAAGTCCCTGTACCAACGCGTTTCGTGCTAGTGTGAGGACTTCATCAAGGGGATGTCCAATGTGGGCAATGCAGGATATTTATGGTGTTGGTAAGTGGTCACATGTAAGCTAAAGGATATGACATCACTTCCTGTCTGAAACTCTAAAGCAACTAGTTTATAAATAAAAGCAGACTTTAGCAACAACTATTAGTAAGATAATATGTGTTGGATATTAGAGGGAGCAAAATGAAGGTATGAAGTGGAGAGAGAACTAGCAGAAATGGGGAAAAAAATGGGTAGTGCAGAGCGGCGGTGGAACGCATTGCGTCACTTCCGCCTGTAGTGGCGGTGGAACGCATTATGTCACTTCCGCCGAACACGATGTTATATAATAGAAGTTGGGAGGTATGATATTATAATAAAATAAATCCACATGCAATCCTGTTAAAGAATAAAAGTCAACAAGAAAAAAATGAAAGCAGTTAATAATGACATTAGGACAAATCAGATAAGAGGGCCTAATTTCTTAGCTGTACGCAAACCCGATGGTTTACGTACATCTCCAATGTTTGTCCATGGGTGCATGCATAGGATCTGTACTGCACATGTTCAGCAGAACTCTGTACTGCACATGTTCAGCAGAACGGCCGTTTGGGGGCGGGGAAGCGACCAGCGTTACAGATAATAGGGGCATGTCAACCCCCGTTTTCTGAGCGTGATGAAGTCAGTGGCTGCGTCCTTGGAAGTAGCGGCACTAGCTCCAGCAGCTTGAGGGTTACTCAGATGACCGATGTTTACACAGACTGATCCGATGTTGCAGTGGATCACAGAAGCCAGCAAGAGGCACCTATTTACACAAGATGCCTCCTACAGCATTAGCATATTATCGCACAGCCTCTGCGACCAAAGATGCATCCATTTCTGAATCATGCCCTAAATAGTAAAAAAAAGAAAAAAGATACCATTTAGCAACCAGGGCGGACCAGAGAAGTACCCGTGTTAAGGGGCAGTGTAAACGGGTAACCCGGGTCATATGACCTGGGTCCCATTTACAACATGGGGATTGGATAAAAAGACGGAACAGTGTCTGTGACAGCTGTCACCAGGGAGTGAGAGATAACAGCCTCCATGTATGGTCTGGACCGTTCTGGCTTTTACCCCATCCCTGATTCATACAGGAGGCTGTAATCTCTATCTGCCGTCTCCCTGATGACAGCTGAGACAGACACCCTCCCATATGGGATATAGAACACCCCCCACCTGCTGCAGGTCGCCGGTCCGGTGTTCTAGGGTCCAGACCATTCCGGTTTTGACCCAATCCAGGAGAGATATGGATTTCGCGATGTTTGGAGATGATGGGTCTAATTCAGACCTGATTGCTGTTGTGTGTTTTCACACAGCAGCCGATCAGGTCTGAACTGCGAAGCACTGGTGCATGCCAGACAGCCGACGGCCGTCTCAGCCCTGCGATCGCCTCTGCCTTATGTTCCCTACCTTTCCAAAGAAGAAGTATACAGTAGCAAGCAGGGGTGCACCTCCCTGTAAGCCAATTGTAAAGTGCAATGGAATATACTGCATATATAAGTAAATGTTTATAAATAAAATAATAACTCTCATGAATGATCAGGGCCATCTTAACATATAGGCACACTGGGCAACTGCCCTGGGCCCCACAATTCTAGGGGCCTCAGAGCAGAGGCGGGTGGTAATCACACAATCAGAGCAGCGAGGCAGCATTCTCTACGAGATGTGGTCATGTGACCACCGCTCCGGATCCCAGCGGTCACCATGCTGACAACGGGATTCCGAGCGACCAAACTCCCGACAGTCGGCATGCCGTCTAACAGGGGCTATTCCCACTCATGGGTGCCCATGGGAATAGAACCTGTGTCGGCTCTGTTGCTCCCCCCCCCCCCCCAGCATTCTGCGGTCAGGATCCCAGGGTCAGGATGCTGACCTCCGGGAACCCCACCGCCAGTTTCACAGCCCCAACCCTTCTCTGCCTGCTTCTCTGCCTGCAGCCAGACAGTAAATAGCTGTCAGCATGCTGATTGGTGGATGACTGGAGCTATCCACCAATCTAAGTGCTGACAGCCATTCACTGTATGGTAACATGTGGAGAGATGGTGCAGGACCATAGGAAGGGCATGTTATGATTTTTTTTATAATTGGTTCCCGTGAATTGGCGTGTAGGGTCCCCAGTGCATTGCTTTGCCCAGGGCCTACTATACTGTTTAGGGAAACGGTTAAAATACTGGGATCCCACCGGTCACAATACCAACGTCAGATCCCAGCAGGCAATGAAGGGCTGCCGCCGGCGACACAGGCTATTCTCCCTCTGTGGGTGTCCACAACACCCATAGAGGGAGAACAAAACTTGTGGCGAGTGCAGTGAGCCCGCAAGGGGCTTTCTAGCGCTCGCCCCGCTGCCGGCATTCTGGTGAACAGGATCCCGCTGTCAGGATCATGACAGCCGGCATCCTGTCCGCTGGGGAATTGTACGTATTCCGCTGTTAAGACGGCCTTGTGAATGATGGCTCAGCCCATAAAATGTCTGCTACCGCTGTGCGTATATAAGGTGGGGTGTGGATTATTGCATCGACATGTTCTAGGTCAACAATGTTTCAGGTCGACAGGCACTAGGTCGACAGGGTTGGAAAGTCGACAGGGGTTCTAGGTCGACATGGTCTACGTCGACAGGAGTTTTTCATGTTTTCTTGGTGTCGTTTTCTCCATATAGTGACCGGGAAGTCCAATTAGTGCACCGTGTCCCCTCGCAAGGCTCGCTTCGCTCGCCATGCTCCGGGCAAGATTACCGTTCCAATCGTAGTCCACGTGGATCTTAAGTATGAAATAGTTCAAAAAAAGAAAAAAAATGTGAAAAACTCATGTCAACCTTTTGACATGTCGACCTAGGAACCATGTCTACTTAGGAACCATGTCGACCTAGGGACTGTCGACCAATGGTGGTCGACCTAAACATTGTCGATCTAGACAGTGTCGACCTTCAGACCGGATCCCATAAGTGGTGTATGCTAAGAACACTTCTTACAATATACTAAAGATATCCCTTTATACCTCCCAGAGGAGTGTATTGTAAGCTACCCATTCTGGCCTTATATATGGAATGGAAATTCTGCTCATAGTGTAGCGTTTACATTACACGGTAGTAGACACACCCAGCGTCATTGATTCCCTTGTATTTGTCTAATAAATGGCTTCACAGCGGCTTCCTCGTCCTCTGGGATTCACAGCCTCGGGGTGACGAGTGCTAGAAACTAATGAATATTAAGCTCAAACAATTATCAGTTAGTCAAGGCAGTCACTTGTTACAGTTCATGCCCTATTGGAAAATGTGACTACACAACAGCATGGAAACTGAATCATAAATAATTTACATATCACCTTCAGCAAGTTATCCAGCCTCTCCGAGCCGCGCTGTACTGCTGTTATTTCATGTAGTATGCTGGAATCATTTTGTAACAGACCCACCCGACAGTATACAAATAGTTACATTTTTAAGACACAGACATATGTGTAATATACATTCTACATAATTACTGCTTTCAAGGCACAGATTGGCAAATATTTATGATCATACTGTATATGTTTTTTGAAGTATATGTCTGCTTGCCAAAAGGTTAGAAATTAAGGCAGCTGATTGGACGGCTGCCACAACATCTCCAGACGCACAGTGGCTCAGTTACAATGGTTCAGACCTTTATCACTGGAGTACAAAGACAACTGGTAATGCAGGGGAGGAGGGATGTACAGTAGCTTCTCTGCTGGGTCCAGACTGCTCTACCAGCTATTGGCCCTCATTCCGAGTTGTTCGCTCGCTAGCTGCTTTTAGCAGCATTGCACACGCTAGGCCGCCGCCCTCTGGGAGTGTATCTTAGCTTAGCAGAATAGCAAACGAAAGATTAGCAGAACTGCTACTAAATCATTTGCTGCAGTTTCTGAGTAGCTCCAGACCTACTCCTAGACTGCGATCACCTCAGTCCGTTTAGTTCCTGGTTTGACGTCACAAACACGCCCTGCGTTCGGCCAGCCACTCCCCCGTTTCTCCAGCCACTTCTGCGTTTTTACCTGGCACGCCTGCGTTTTTTAGCACACTCCCTGAAAACGGCCAGTTACCTCCCAGAAACACCCACTTCCTGTCAATCACTCACCGATCAGCACAGCGACTGAAAAGCGTCGCTCAGACCTGTGTAAAATTGCTTTGTTTGTTGTTAAAATACTTAGCGCATGCGCGCTGCGTACCATGCGCATGCGCATCTTCCACCTAATCGCTGCATTGCGAAAAATGGCAACGAGCGAACAACTCGGAATGACCACCATTATTTTAAAGGTTTTCTGAAGAGAGAAAAAAAAGGGCGGTCACTCTCCTTATTAATTAATACGTCAACAATTTTAGCACCAGCAACACAATACTACTTCCCTTCTGTTAAATAATAATTTCAAAGAGATTGTGAACACCTACAGTATATATTGGATACAGGCTCCTCTCACGCCACCCCTCACAGCCGGAGCCCACTTCTTACTTACCGCATCTGGCGGCACTGGTCCCCCGGGACCTACAGAGCCCCCATCCTCAGCAGGTGTCAGCCAGCACCTGCCGCAGTAGTCCCCTCACTGCCATTGGTCCCTCTCCCGGCCACTGCGCGGACCTCTGGCATCACCTTCTTTCCCAGCAGCTGTGATTATAGGCGGCTGCTGCTTCCCTGGACACGTACGCCGCTCTGTCTCAAATTTAAAGGGCCAGGCATGCCAAATATGATGTCACATTTGGCGAAGGAGATCTCTGTGTAGGACCTATACTTGTACTCCAGCGTCTGTTTCTGTTAGAGTTCCCAGTGGAATCTCTGGTGTTCTGATCCAGTCCGTCTGATCATTATCCTAATTCAGACCTGATCGCAGTGCTGCAAATTTGCACAGGTCTATGATCGGGACCGGAGCTAACGTCGCACACCTGCCCTGGAAACGCTTGGGAACGCCTGCATTTTTCCTGACACGCCCAGAAACGTCCCGTTACCACCCCCAAACGTCCTCTTCCTGTCAATCACCTTGCGAATGCCTTGCAATCCTTTTTGCACCATCCTGTCACTGTTTGGCGTCACGCCTGCGCTTTGGGGTGCATATGTATGCGCAGTCATTCAATAATCAGCCGCTGTGCGAATTCGCACAACAGCGATCAGCTCTGAATCTGATACAGAATACAGGTTGAACCTGATGGGCATTTTGCCTCTTTTCAACCTCATTAACTATGTTACTATGATATGGCTTCTGCGAGCAACCGCGAGGCTGCATCCAGGTCTGAATGAGACCCTTCCTGTGCGTTACCGTGGAGACACAGTAACACACTACATACACAGTAACACACTGCTCGGATGGCTACATGAACTTAGGGGGTAATTCCAAGTTGATCGCAGCAGGAATTTTTTTAGCGGTTGGGCAAAACCATGTGCACTGCAGGGGAGGCAGATGTAACATTTGCAGAGAGAGATAGATTTGGGTGTGGTGTGTTCAATCTGCAATCTAAATTGCAGTGTGAAAATAAAGCAGTCAGTATTTACCCTGCACAGAAACAAAATAACCCACCCAAATCTAACTCTCTCTGCACATGTTATATCTGCCTCCCCTGCAGTGCACATGGTTTTGCCCAACTGCTAAAAAATGTCCTGCTGCGATCAACTTGGAATTACCCCCTTAGTGAGTGGTCCGCTCTGTCTATCACATCAGCGAGGAGATCTCACAGTGATCCAGGGCACCCACAGAGTTTTCATGTGCGCTGCAGAGGTCCGGGCAGCGTTGCACAGTACACATTCTTACCAGGCTCTGTGAATTTAGAATACCACAGGACTAGTGACAATTATAGAAGTATTTACTCATTTCACCATTTTACGTCTATAAATTATGTGGAGATAAAACTGACATAATCAATATCATCTTGTGTTACCATAAGTGACTCACTTACCTTCAGCTCAGGTTGTATGTCCGTATGATTATTTGATTTTCTATATATGATTCTATATTATTAATAAATCCTTTTTGTGATCTCACACCGTTCACAGATGAATGTTATTTACTATTGGTATATCACAGTGTTTCATATTTACTGTTGTATCTTTGGGATTTTACTCAGGCTGTTACCTGATCTTAGACAGCTGCACCGTCAGAGTGTGTATTTATATAAACATGTATAATATATATATATTTTGACTACACCACAGTTGCACAATTTTAGTGAGTCTGGAAGCACCGCTTTCTCTTTCATAAAACGCAACCATTGGAAGCACAACGATGGATAATCTACCTTCGGAGTAACCCTGTAGAAGCAAGGGCGCCTTAAGGAAGAGGAGGAGGCCCATGTGCAGTCTCCATCTGGGCCCCCTCCTTTCTAGCCGGCAGCGCGGGGGGACTCTGAGCACTAGGGTCACCAGGAGATCCTAGTGCTATACCAGAGTTCAGTTGCTAAAGCCGGGAATATGGCCGCCGCACCATTTTCTTGGTGATTTGTGCAGCGATGCTGCCGCCGACACAGGACTCCAGAGGGGTAAGTAATTAATAAACGGGCCCCCCTGGACCTAGAACACCTTGCATCCATTATAGATACGCCACTAAGTAGAAATAAATCGTTCCACAGTGTACTGTACAACATAGACACTGCTCCCCTCTCTGAATCAGGCCCCTTGTCATCAGTATTGATCGTTGTTCTCTCCTCAGACTTTGCCGAGCCTTCTGATGGTGTACCCCATTGCCTAACTGGCCTTTGTGACCCAGCGAATCATCATAACTATAGCCTTTGGGTAACTGTATTTTCTCTCATGACAGCTGCTGATTAACCTGAAAGCTTACATAAGAGGAAAAATATTATTATGCACAGAAAACTACTAGAGGAGTTTAGTTCAATAGATCTACAGTAAAAAGGATGGACAGTCAATAGGTCGACCCCAAATGGTTGGCACACGAAAGGTTGATAGGGTCAAAAGGTTGACAAGGTCAAAAGGTCGACAGGGTCAAAAGGTCAACATGGAAAAGGAAGACAGTAGAACAGGTCAACCGGGTCAAAACGTTAACATGAACGGGGGGGGGGGGGGGGTTGTGTCATTTTGTATGTTTCACCATATCTGAGCCAAATTAATGGAAACGTGTACTCTCGCGGGTTAAATTCACTGCCCACACATTAGGCAAGGCTACTATTCCCAGCCGTAGTCCACATGGATGGTAAATGAATGAAAAGTTTGGGGGGAAAAGGTGTGTTGACCAGGGGTTAAAGTGGGGGGGACGAGGTAAAACTGAACCTACCTGTAATGGTAGCGGAAACTAGTTCCACCTTCTCCACTGCCCTGCACAGTAATTCCAACAGAAAAGCCAGTCCCACTACCTGCATCAATCGATGATGCACGCAGCTCTAGTGTTACTGATGAGCTGCTGCTACCTACCCTTTACTCAGGTCCTGGTGGCTCCATGGTCCTCCTCAATCTACAGCCCACTCCTGCTGGCTCTCACACACGCTGTGTCTATTGGACAGTATTTATTCCCTCCTCAGGTCCTAGTGGCTTCCTTTTTCGTCATATCCGTCACGCGTATGTGATGTCATGCTGTCACTGCTGCTGCAGTGAGGAAGAGCCATGAAGAGGAGCAGGCTCTGTGCATCTTGAAGACAAGATGAGAGAGAGCTGGAGGGACAAGAGAGGTGGGGAAGCTGCTGGAGGGATACAGGGCATGGAGCTGCTGGAGGGACAAAGGTGGTGAGCTGCTGGAGTGACAGAGGCAGAGATGTGTATAAGGGGCACTACTGTGGGCATTGTGTGTATAAGCGGCACTACTGTGGTCATTATGTGTAATGGGCACAACTATTGTGGGAATTATGTGTAAGGGGCACTACTACTTTGGGCATTCTGTATATAAGCGCCACTTCTTTGGGCATTATGTGTATAAGCGGCACTACTGTGGTCATTATGTGTAAGGGGCACAAAACCTGTGGGCATTATGTGTAAGGGGCACTACTACTGTGGGCATTGTATACATGGGGCATTACTGTGTGGCATAACATGTATAAAGGGTACCGTTGTGTAGCGCAATGTGAATAAAGAGCCCTACATGCGGTGTAATGTCAATAAGATTGTGCTACTGTGTGGTGTAATTTAAACTGTGGGTACTTGCTTCTTTGTGAAATCAATGTCCCTTTATAAAATATGGGAAGTAGAGCACTAATTTATAGCTTGCAGGGGAGTGCCAAAAAACACTTGCATTGGCCGTGGCTCCGCTTAATGTGTGTGTGTGTGTGTGTGTTTGTGTGTGGGGGGGGGGGGGGGTTAAATGAGTTCCACTACCTCTCCAGGACCACTTTGTATCATGGTGTCGACCATTGTCGTGTTGTCCTTTTGACACTATCAACCTTTTTAAACACCTAGGCACGCAGTTTGGGAACCACTGGCCTATAGGGTAACAGTGTATATCAACTGTTTTAAGACTGTGGGGATTATTCAGAGATGAACGTAGATCGCTGCATACGTAGCCAGATCTGCGTTCATCTCCGCACATGCTCGGGGCCACCTCCCGACTGCAGATGCCTCGGATCTAAGGATGACCCCTGTGCGCTGTCAGGCGGTCGGTGGCCATTTTTTTTTCTCGGAGCGACTGCAGATAGCATGCACTATCCGGCACTCAGCTATCCCACTGTGGGTACCTTGCTCCTGTGCCATCCACCATGGGGTGCATCCCCTTACTCACAGTCCTTCCTGAAAGAGGTACTCGGAGACTTGTCTTATTGAACCAGTAACCAAACTTTATTAAACGTTTCGGGACCCTTGTCCCTTACGTCAGGATACAGCAAACATAGAGTGCAACAGTGTAAAAAATTGATTAATTTATACAATTCATGTGGAGGGGTAAGAGCCATAAATTCATGTTTTACACTGCTGCGCTTTATGTTTGCTGTATCTTGACGAAGGGGACAAGAGCCCCAAACGTTGAATAAAGTTTGGTCACTGAGGGGCATAAGAAAATCTTAAACCAGTGATAAATGCAAGGTGATAAATGCTCCAGCCAGTCAGCTCCTAACTGTCAATTTGCATATTGGAGCTGATTGGCTGGTGCGTTTATCACCTTCACTTATCACTGGTTTATCACTTCCTTATGCCTTCTCCAGGTTAATACATTTGCCCCTGATTCACTAAGACAACAGTCTCCGAATGCCACCTCCTTCAGGAAGGACTATTATATACAGTATATATGCATTTTGATTTGATTTTACATAAATTTCCATTTTTTATTATTCCCCTTTTTATTTGGTAAGTATTGCAGGATGGTAGAAGCTCTTTATAAGTACATAACTTATTTTCTGCATAATGTAATGTGCATGGGTACACAGGGAGAGATGCTCTATAATTATCAAGGCATGATTAAGTAGACAAATATGAGAAAAACAGAGAATGCGTCCAAGTTGTGTCCTTGTTTTTCTTCATTTTTATCTGAATGTGAAAATATTGCTAGATCTTGTTTCTTTCTATCAAAAAAGTAACATATTAATCATGCTACACCCATCCCTCATTGTCATCACCTGAAAGTACAAGATGATGTGCTACTAAAAGATGGCGCACCAACCAAATAGATGCAGTGAAGCTTTGCTGTACAGCAGGGGTGGGGAACCTTTTTTCTACCGAGGGCCATTTGGATATTTATAAAATCTTTCGGGGGCCATACAAAAATTCTCAACTTAAAAAATTACCCTGCCCCCCAGTAGGTCTGCCCCTTAGAGGTACTGTGTGTGCGCGCGCCAAAAAAATGGGTGTGGCCAGTTAAAATGGGACGTGATACACATATGCCCCCAATAGTGCAGTGCCAGATACACAATTGCCCCCACAGTGCCAGGTATACAAACGCCCCTCACAGTGCCAGGTGTTCAGATGCCCCCCCACAGTGCCAGGTATACAGATGCCCCCCCACAGTGCCAGGTATACAATTGTGCCAGGTATACAGATGCCCCCACAGTGCCAGGTATACAGATGCCCCCACAGTGCCAGGTATAGAGATGTCCCCACAGTGCCCATAAACCCCCCCCCCCCCCCCCCCCCCGTGCTGCTTACCGGTCCTTTCGGCAGGACACGGAGGAGAGCGCGGCTATGTTGGGCGGCGGCGTGTAGGACTTGAAACCAGCCGCCGGTTCGAGAGCCAATCAGAGCTTGCGGACCGGCAGCCGCGGCTCCTGATTGGCTGCCGGTCCGCGAGCTCTGATTGGCTCACGAACTGGCGGCTGGTTTCAAGTTCTACACGCCGCCGACGCGCTCTCCTCCCTGTCCTGACACTGACAGCTGAGACACGCTGCCGCCGGACTGAGCGGCGGCGTGTCTCACTGAGAGAAGTGGGTGGGCCGGAGCAAACGGCTTCGTGGGCCTTATACGGCCCGCGGGCCGGAGGTACCCCACCCCTGCTGTACAGGATAATGTCCTTAAGCATACATTATCTTAAATAGCTATTCACAATACATCAAGAAAGGAATTTAGAAACAGGGAAAACACACTCATGTTTTAGTATCATAAACAGTGAGACAAGGGGGGGGGGGGGCAGGTACTTTTTATCCAGACCCAGCCAAGTTGTCGCCCCCCCCCCCCCCCCCATACCTGTCGACAGCAGCTGTAGCTTTTCACCACAGCCCAGTGTGGCCAGTTAGGTGCTTCAAGTACTATTTTTTCTGTATCCTTTCTAGGCTCTACACTGCCCTGGTCATAAGACAGGGAATTTTAACTCCAAACCTCCAGAACCCCAACATGCAGTAATGTCTTAAATAGCACTGTATGTCATGGTCAAAACAATGCACTGGGGCCCCTAAACACCCATTAACGGGAACCAACATGCCCCTTCTGCGGTCCTGTGCCATCTCTCCACATACTTCCATACAGTGAATGGCTGTCAACACTCTGATTGGTGGATAGCTCCAGCCATCCAACAATCAGCATGCTGATAGCCATTCGCTGTCTGGCTGCAGGCTGGAAAGCAAGTAGAGAATGATGCCTCGCCGCTCTGATTGTGTGACCACCACCTGCCCCTTCTCAGAGGCCCCTAGAATTGTGGGGCCCTGGGCAGCTGCCCAGTGAGCCTATACATTTATATGGCCATGCCAACAAGTCATGTTGTCAGGATTTCTATCTGTGGAAGGAGGTGGGAAGGATGTACGATATCTGACTACTTTTCCAGGGGTGTAGAGGACTACTTGAAAAATTCGGAGTCTCTCACAACTTCTGGGAAAGAAGGCAGGTATGGAGTACTTAAAGATGAAAACCACTGATCAAAGACACTTGAAAAATAATAACAGGGGGGCAGATGTATTAACCTGGGGAAGGGATAAAGACTTGATAAATCAGTGATAACACAAGGTGAATATGCTGGGGTATAGACAGTGGACGAGTGGAGCCTGGCACTTTATATTTCTTTAGAAGTTTACTTGGCTCCTCCCCCTATATGCCCCACCAGACTCCGTTAAGATTAGCCAAGCCCGAGTGGAGACGGAGAGCAGAGATTAAGAAGAGAAACAGGTGTGCCGTTCCTGGAAGCACTGTATACGTTACCAATGCTTGGAGCAGACAAAGACAGCTTTTTGTTTTTTTTTGTTTGTTTTTTACATAAATAAATATTTGTTCTACAAAAGCATATAATATAGCGTCCCCCGATTGGGGCGAATCAGATATTAAACTGAATAGATAAGATACTACAGGAGATCTTAGCCAAAAAAACAATAATCGATGGAGAAAGAGGAACCAACTAAGTATGGAAAAAATAATAAATAAAAAACTTCAAGACCGAATTAACACAATAGATCTGAAGACGCAGCCAACAAGCGAGTGCAGCTGGAACGTGGGGGTAAGACTATGGTAAGAAGAAGACAGCGCAGGGAGGGCGTCCAGTGTCCCCTATGGAATCAGAGAAAAGGATTTATCGGTGAGTACCAAAATCCCGTTTTCTCCTTCTTCCACTAGGGGACACTGGAGTGAATACGCTGGGGACGTCCCAAAGTTGATCTCCTGGGTGGGAATGCGCTGAGAGTTTGCAACACCCCATGACCGAGTCAACGACAGTGGTCACATGGGAATAACATGGTAATTGTCGCCATAAAGAAGGCAAATAAGAAAAAAGAATAACCGTGAAGAAACAGACTATCCCCAGCTGGAGGATAAAGGTAGAAGTAATAGCAGTACATTACTGGAAGAGTACAAACAACCACCAGAGATGAAATTTCCTGGGAAATCCACCAAGGAGAGACTCCCAGATGAGGAATGTGGAAAACAGTACTGAGGAGTGACTAATAACTCATTGTGTGGCAACTAGCACGATCCCTGAGGGAGTAGGAGTGACAGAACAAATGCCCAAACCTGACAATCCTTTTTAAACATGGAGATGCCAGGGATTGAACCCAGGGTCTCACTCATGGAAAACATGCGCTCTACCACTGAGCTACTGAAACTGTAGCAAAGTTTACATAAGAACCCTTTTTAGGACAATATTAGAGATATATGCAATGCAGGGAGTGTGCATTATCTAATAGAAGGCAAACAACCCTGGGTAGCTTGCATAGTTGGGAGAACAGCCATATATATGAATAATGTTGAAAAATCTGCTTGCCGCTGAAGATAGGAAAAAAAACAAGGTAGGGAGGTATCAGAAAATTAAGGCATCGGGAGCATATGGTAGTGCCGCAGGAACACTACTTTAACAGCACCCTGGACCACAAATGTGGTAACAATATACGAGAACAGTTTTGCGGCTGATATGGTAGCAACCAGTGGTTTTCGCAATGGGCGGTCTAAATTGCAAGCACCAACTCCAATGAGCAATGGAAGCCATATGAAGAACTTGTATGTGAAACCTGAGAAGCTTAGGCGAACTGGGCTATCAGACTCCCCCGATATTCTGCCCATTAAGGGCAAAGGTGTCCCTGGTTTTTGGAACGAACTGTCCGTACCGCTAAGGGAAGTGAGCGCTAAACACAGTTTTAGGGACCTGAAATTTATAGGCGGACCTAAAACAGTATCTGCTGACCCTATTGTAACCCACTGATAGGCAACTAGTGACAGATTATCGGGGAACACTAGTGAGGAACCCCGAGGAACGAACAAGCAGGTCACTTAAATATTCTATCAACTGAACAGGTGACAATAGGGAATGCCTATTGCACCCCTCAGCTGTACATCAGTAAAGTAACCAAGTTAACCCCTTTGTGTGAGAAGTAAAACAAGTGGACTGAATAAACTCTCAGACCTCTTCACCATCAAGGAGAGGTGTGAATGCCAAATTGTTTCCTTAAATCAAAGACAATATGACTTATTTGAACTTTGTTTTGCAACAATAAAAATAAATTTTAGCATCTTAAATATTACGAGAAACGCATTGTCCCTTGAAATTTCATATCATTGGCTTACTGATATCACAACAATACACACGGATATGATTTTCTCAGCTTTACGATGCGTCCACCACAAGCTGATCGACCACAGCGTCGCGTTTATAATGTACAGTGCATCATTAAGACCATGATATCCCGTAAGAGCCCTCATCTGTGAATGCCAAATTGTTTCCTTAAAAATATTTAAAATGCCCGTTCTAATATATATTGTAAACGCCTGCACCTCTTATTACCATATACGATAAAAGTGCACTGTACATCGCAAAACACTGCATCCCATAAGAGAAAACAATACACTCACACATTATCTGAGTTCCAAAGCTCATTGATGTATATATTTGTTATGAAAAGGATATGTATTCAATATATTACAATGTACAGTATACACATAATTACATGATTACAATTTATACAGTAAGCAGTTAATATATACATTTACAGTTACAGGCCAGCATACAATACCATTATCTTTCTCATAAATTTGTCTCTCCATATCACTCTCTCTCTCTCTCTCTGTAAAATCATGCAGGAACTCCATCATCGTCTCAGACAAAACAGCAACTGACTCCTGTGTGATCAGCAATGTGTTATCTAGTTTGGGGGAGGAGACTTTTTCATTCATGATGAGTCACTAGTCTATTTGTTCGTATGTTAAACAGGTGCCTTGAAGACATCCAAAGGGCTGGCCTGAGCTTCCTGTCCACTACCTGTTTGAAATATCTATTGTTCTAATAAAAGTGATTTTAGCTTACATACATTTAATCATAACTATTTGTTGCAATGTCCTACAACTTAATAACAAGTATCAAATGAATCTACACATTAATCTGGTTGCTTTAATAGTAAATATGACAGGTCTATCTTGCTTCGTTCAAATAATACACATACATGACATTACTTCATTATATAATTTTAAATCATCATGATGTCTGGTGCTTGATATTATTATAATTATGTACTGTATGAAATAAGGGTCGAATCCATCTCTGTGGCATGTCCGTGTAAATGCGTGTGTTACCATATATTGCTGTGCTCGCTGCGCGTATTTGCAAGTATAGCGACTTATAATGTGTGTAGTTTGTATGTTCTTTCTATGTAATATTTTTTTACTTCGACTGTCCACCCTTTGGCAGTAAACAATAACTGCCATCAATTATTAACATAAGAAAAAAGAAAAAATATTTCATACAATAATCGGTGACCTAGACACAAGTATGTATTAATTTCGCAAATTAGACACTTGACTATATTTGGGGAAGACAGGGAGGAGGACGAGACATCCTCTATATGCACTCGGCGGTCACGGGACCATTGGTTGGGTGTGGGACAACATTCAACCTATAGAGTATGCTGGGACAGTGTTTTGGCCTATAATGTCTGATTTGTGACGAACATTTCACACATACATGTACCTACATCTTTGTACACTGATGTTTGGATTCAATTGAGGTTCTGCTGGGTAGATGAAGAAGACACAAACAAATCGTGATAGTGACATATAAAATTTTCATGATCTACATATTCCTATCATTTTCTGAACATTGTTTCCATTTCTGGAACGTATGCTAGGTCTGTTTAATAATTGAACAAGGGTTATAAGTAGTGTCCTTCCTAAATAACATAAACCTTCAGAGTTCGGGGAGAGCCACTCATAAACCTTTCTTCCACATATATTAATGAGCTCTTTATCTGCAATGTGTGAATAGCCATTGTCTGATTTTTCCTGATTACCTCTGAACTCCATAACTACTAGACCTTTGATTTTTCTCTGACTTTAACAAACTGATCGGCTAATCCTGAGATCCTATAAGGAAATCACTCCTTCCTCCAGAACCAGTTCCAGTCCCACACTCGACTCCTCATAAAAAAACCTCGCAAAAATAGAATATCCTGAAAAAAAATGTCAGCAGGAAAGAGAGAAAAGAGAAATAGAACAAAACAACTCTTGTTCATAACAAATCAATTACAATGACTGGTCTTTCTGCAATCCTTTAGTACGCTCAGGTAGTGTTCAACAGTGCCGCCTCTCAGTCTTCACGGTCTCTGGTGATACTTTTGCGATCTCACTCCATTTAAGAGTTCCTTCTGGACTACCGACTTTCCTGCAATGGGAATCGTGGACCCAAGTCTCTCTCTCGGCTACTTTCACTGGGATAGTGCTGTCAACAAAACTTGGTATGGTCCTTCCCACCTGTCTATTAGGCAACCTGAGCGTAAGAACAATCACACAGTCTCTTGGTTCACAATCAAGACAGTTAATATTTGGCATACCAGCAATCAACAGTTTCAAGTTCTTTTGTCAAGTTCTCAAATGCTGGCTCATCTCAATAAGGTACTGTACTGTCACCTCATTGGTGTATTTCTGATCATTGTGCGGATCAATCATGACATGAGGTTGTCTTGCAAAAACAACAAAAAAAAAAAGACACAAATACCAAAACAAAAACAAATTTCGAAGAGGGTGATTCGTTGAGTGAAGATCTGGGAGTGGTTCCGATGCTACATAATACTAGTGGCAGTATCTATGATCACAATGGTACAATTTCAAGCTTTGCTCCTACTTCTAGGGGTACCATTATCTACACACAAATTTCTGCGCAATTTTTCTTTGCGGTAAACACAGCAGCATCCGTGGCGGCAGGAAATGCCTCTACCCAGTTAAAGAAAACATCAGTGCACACCAATACATAACAATAATTCCTAAAGGGTGTTAACTGTACGAAGTCGATTTGTATTTCCTGAAAAGATCCGTCTGCAGGAGGGATATGGGATGGCTCTGTTGGTGTTGCTTTACCAATATTCTTCCTCAAGCAAGCAAGACAGGCCATTGCTCTCTTACCTGCATGAGAATAGAATCCTGGCGCACACCAGTAGGCTCTCATCAGCCTGCACATACCCTCTTTGCCTAGATGAGTCAGACCGTGTGCCACCTCAGCTATACTTGGAAGGTATGCTCTGGGGGCTACTGGCTTACCGTGTCCACCTGTCCACAGTCCTGAGGACTCCTGGCCATACCCCTTTGTCCTCCAGACTGCCTTTTCCTGTAGGGAACACAAATTTTTCATTTTAATTTACCGTTGTGTGTTTGCAATGTAGAGTACCATGAGCATAACTCAAAAAAAGAAAACATCTCTAGAGGAGAAAAAAAAGAAGAAAATGAAAAAGAAAATGTCAGGTTTGCCATTCACCAACAGGCATATCAGTGTCTATCCAAAATTTCCCTTCACCGGTATTCCCATTCTCCACTCTTTGTGCATGACAAGGCACACTGCAGTAATAATGGTGTTATCGTGCTGTTGAGATATACTGGGTTTGGGCAGAACTCTGAAGGACCTAGGCATGTGGAGTTTGAACTGTACTTGGGTCCATGTATTGTACCACCCTGTGTGAATGCAAAAGATGAAGAGGAAAACTGTAGAGAAACAGAATAGAGGTTGGTGACAGATGAGTTTGTAGAGGTGAACATTTTATAAAAATTTGACAAATGGATTGGGCACTACGGGGAAGTGATTCTCTACTTGGTCTACTCCCCTTAAAAAAAATTATGTGTTTATGGTATCGCTATTGGGACTATCCCAGCCATCAATCCAGTGTCCTGTCCATCCTAAGTTCATAGGGAACCCGGTATCTGTGAGATAATTTCCTCTACCTGTGATGGACATGCATCTAGAACAGTAGAATGCGACATTAGTCTTCGTGGGTGTCTAACATACTTTGTACTTCCTGAGCGGGAGCACAGTATATGTATATCATATCTAACAAAGTTAAATTAATCAGGGGCCATTTCTGCTAGGAAAAAGAAGCAAAAGTTTAGAGGCCCCATCTTAACCCCAGCAAGTTTTGTCAAAGGGTAATGTTGCATTTATTTTGTTCTTCCCATTAGGCCGCGGCTCTTCAACATGAACCCTGGCTACCATACGTCCACGCTTGTGCAATTGGATCCCATCGCAAACTTTTTTCCTTTTACGCAAACCCCAATGCACGACACGGATAGACGGTGAAAGTTCTTAGAGCGCTTTCACCCACTCCTTCTCCGCTGAGTACCACGACTCACTCCAATAGTGACCACCGCGTACCCAGTGAGGTCGACCTAATTGGTTTATATTTACTGGAAGTGCTAGGAGTGACTTACCCTTTCCAGCAAATATCCACCGCTGGAGATTTTCCTGAGAGAGACCAGCGAAAACTCCCTATGCACTTATACACAAATCACGCTTGCGTATGCTCTATACAGCGCTAATGATACCGCGGTTTTACGCAAAAGCTCGTAAAGGGGTATCAAGTTGCGCTATATATCGCACCCACAAACGCGCGGTCCAATCGCACAGCGTATAGGTACTTGTTACCTATCTGCCGTACAACCATGGGTCGATGTACAAACTGTGACCCTTCAGCCGCAGCGTAACAAAAAACCTTTTTACTTCAATACTACACAATGCACAATTCCCTATTACGCTCCTCTGCAAATCTCCTCACGATTTGCGTATTAAACCTTATACTAACGTGAGTCAGCCGCCTCACACCACCAAGCCTCCACTCACTTGGTGTACCGAACGACGGGATCCCGCATTCTGGGGTTCGAATCCACTCACTCCTACGTTCGCTCACTCAAATACACTTTGGTTTTTCTGTGCAGAAAATTTCCACTCGTTCAGATTGGCAGCTTTACCCCCAGAGGCAATACAGTTTTTAAACTAAATTTAGAGTAACCTGCTTTTGAAATTGGATAGTTATGCAGTGATCGCGCTGACCGAAAAAAATTGTGGGTCCTACTCCACCGTTTCTGGGTCCCATCACACTTTATGAGGGGTGAGGGAAGGCTGCAGTTGGGACTGTGTGGGGGCCAGGTGGCAATTAGGATAGAGGGGTAAAAAGCAAGTAGCAGTTGGGGCAGAAGCAGGGAGAAGTTGGGGTAGAGCTGGGAGTAGAGGGGGGCTGTAAAGGCAGGCAACGCTGGGGGTAGGGAGAGGGTAAATTCAGACAGTAGTTGAAACAGTGTTGGGGTGGCTAGTGGTAGGCAGTGCTGGGAGTAGTTAGGGGTTAATTGTAGATAGCAGCTGTGGCAGTACTGGGGGGGCAAGGAGGGAGTTAGGGGCAGGAAGTACTGGGGGTAGGAAAGAGGCATGGCTAGATAGCAGCTGGGGCAGGAGTGGGGGCATGGAGGGGGTTAGGGGCTGGTAGTATTGGGGGCATAGGGGGGGCACGAGTAGATAGCTTGGGTGGTACAGGGTGGCAAGGAGGGGGTTAGGGACAGGCAGTACTGGAGGTAGGGATGTGGCTTGGGTAGATAGCAGCTGGGGCAGTACTGGAGAGCAAGGGGGGGTTAGGGGTAGAAGTACTGTTAGGGAGGGGGCATGGATAGATACTGGGGGTAGGAAGGGGGCATGGGTAGATACAGTGGGTAGGGGGTAGCTCGGGCAGTACTGGGGGCAAGGAGGGGGTAAGGGGCAGGAAGTGCTGGGGGTAGGGAGACAGCATGGGTAGATACTGGGGACAGTGGATAGGTGGGACAGTGCAGGGGGCAAGGAGGGGGAAAGAGGCAGGAAGTACTGGGGGTAGGGTAAGGGTAGATGGCTGCTGGGGCACGGGGACACGACCTCTACACACGTGTGTGGCTGGCAGCAGGGAGCGTGGGCGTATATGACAGCACCCCTATAGTACTATACACATCTTACCAGGTGCCGAGTGCGGGAAGTAAGGCAGAGGAAGTAGCCGTTGCTGTGTGTGGGCACTCTCCAATGATGGCATCCTGGTCAGCGGAGCTTCAGCCAAGGAGAGGATGCTGAAGCGCTGGGTTTGTAGGAGGGGTGACAGCCAGTATCTAGGAGGCGATGTCCGGTGCTCGGCAGATGCTTCTTTCGAGATTCGTGAGACGGCTCCGCGCGTGACAGCTCGGCCGGTCTCTGTCACAGGGAGAGGGTGAAGGCTGAAGACAGACATTCTGCTGCCCAGGAGGTACGCTAGCTGCTGCTGCTGCTGTGTGGGTCAGTGAATTCTTGTTGCAGGACCCGCTCATTTTTAAAACTGGGTCAATTCGCTATAACACGTATTTTGTGATCACTGGAGGGTGTTACAGAGAGAGAGGGGAGGAGCAAGAGAGGGAGGGGAGCGAGTGAGTGTGTCAGAGAGGGAGTGAGAAAGAGAGGAGAGTAAGAACGAGAGAGAGTGTCAGGGAGAGAGAGAGAGAGAGAGAGAGAGAGAGAGAGAGAGAGGGGGGGATTTAAGAGGGTGTCAGAGAGAGAGGGAGAGGTGCATGAGAGAGTATGTCAGGGAGAGAGATGGAGAGGAGCATGAGAGTGTCAGGGAGAGGGAGGGAGAGGCGTATGAGAGTGTGTCAGGAAGAGAGGGAGAGGCACATGGAAGAGTGTCAGGGAGAGAGAGGAGCAAGACAGAGTGTCAGGGAGAGGCGCATGAGAGAGTGTCAGAGAGAGAGGGAGAGAGAGGTAGAGGCACATGAGAGAGTCAAGGAGAAAGGGAGAGGCACATGAGAGAGCGTCAGGGACAGAGAGGAGCAAGACAGAGAGTCAGGAAGAGGCGCATGAGAGAGTGTCAGTGAGAGAGAGAGGGAGAGGCACATGAGAGTGTGTGTCAGGGAGAGAGGGAGAGGCAGATGAGAGTGTCAGGGAGAGAGAGGAGCAAGACAGAGTGTCAGGGAGAGAGAGGGAGAGGCACATGATAGAGAGTCAGGGAGAGAGAGGGAGAGGCACATGAGAGAGAGTCAGGGAGAGGAGCATGAGAGTGTCAGGGAGAGGCGCATGAGAGTGTGTCAGGAAGAGAGGGAGAGGCACATGAGAGAGTGTCAGGGAGAGAGAGGAGCAAGACAGAGTGTCAGGGAGAGGCGCATGAGAGATTGTGTCAGGGAGAGAAAGAGGGAGAGGCACATGAGAGCCAAGAAGAAAGGGAGAGGCACATGAGAGAGCGTCAGGGACAGAGCGGAGCAAGACAGAGTGTCAGGAAGAGGCGCATGAGAGTCAGTGAGAGAGAGAGAGAGAGAGAGAGAGAGAGGGAGAGGCACATGAGAGAGTGTGTCAGGTAGAGAGGGAGAAGCAGATGAGAGTGTCAGGGAGAGAGAGGAGCAAGGCAGATGAAAGTGTCAGGGAGAGAGAGGAGCAAGACCGAGTGTCAGGGAGAGAGAGGGAGAGTCAGGGAGAGGCACATGAGAGTGTGCCAGGGAGAGACAGAGAGGCACATGAGAGAGAGTGTCAGGGAGAGAGAGAGGAAGAGGCACATGAGAGTGTGTCAGGTAGAGAGGGAGAGGCAGATGAGTGTCAGGGAGAGAGAGGAGCAAGACAGACGAGAGTGTCAGGGAGAGAGAGGAGCAATACAGAGTGTCAGGGAGAGAGAGGGAGAGGCACATGAGAGAGAGAGAGAGAGAGAGAGAGTGTCAGGGAGAGCGAGGGAGAGGCACATGAGAGAGAGTCAGGGAGAGAGAGGGAGAGGCACATGAGAGTGTGCCAGACAGAGACAGAGAGGCACATGAGAGAGTGTGTCAGGGAGAGACACAGAGGGAGAAGCACATGAGAGAGAGTGTCAGGGAGAGAGAGGAGCAAGACAGAGTGTCAGGGAGAGGGAGGGAGAGGCACATGAGAGAGAGTCAGGGAGAGAGAGAGGGCACATGAGAGAGAGTGTCAGGGAGAGGCACATGAGAGTGTCAGGCAGAGAGAGGTGCATGAGAGAGAGAGAGGGGAGCAAGACAGGAGTGTCAGAGAGAGAAAGTTAGATATAGAGGAACAAGACAGTGAGTGTCTGTGAGGGGGAGGGGGGCAGCATGAAATACACTACCAACTCCAGCAGTTCAGGCACAGGTCTCTGATGGGGGCGGGCAGTTCTTTACACTAAGCTCCGCCCCCTAATTACCCGCAAATCGCGGCATGCACTGCATGTATTAGGTGCAGGCAGAGCAGACTGACTGGGCCAGGCTTAGTGCTCCCCCCCCCCCCTCCCTGCTGCATCCTCCGTGCCGCGATACACAGGCTGCGGCCACCGCGGAGGTTTCCAGTCAGCAGAGTGCTCAGATCCTCCTCTCTCCCTTCCTCCTCGGCCAGAAGTGAATAGCGCTGTATACTCGATAGGGTGGCTGGTCCCAGGGGTGGATCCAGCCATCCAGGAGGCACAAAGCGTCCAATCATGCTGGGGGATTGAGAAGGGGAAAAGGTACATTCCTCCGGCCGGACAGCCTCACCTCCTCACTCAGCGATGCGGACACCTGCCAGTGCACTATAATGAGTCAGGCTGACTCACTGTCTTGCATAATGCCTCCGGCCGCGGGCACTTTATTGAGCCTAGATCTGCCCCTGCCCCCTCTGTCTCTGCTGTGAGATCGGAGTTGAGACTTCCGATCGCAGCAAGCACCACAAACCGCTGCTGTCACTGACTGCTGTGACAGCAGGATGAATCCTGTCATATGCGCGCGGAGCAGATGGTGAGGGGAGGCGGGCCGGGAGAACACACTGTACATGGTCTCTTCCCCTTCCAAGTTCCTCCCTCTGCTGCCGTGGAGACGGAAAGTGACTGACAGCACTGCTGGTCAGAGCGCGTCCTGAAGGACCCTGCGTGTTTTTGTTTTTGAGTCCCCACCATCAATTCTCGGGTAAAATACGCACCATATCGCGTTTTTGCGATCACTGGTTATGTGCTATTGTATTAAATGTCTACTATCCCAACTTTTAACTAAACGACACTATTGTGTACTTTGTACTTAGCGCCCGCACTCTTACACACTTTGCGTAAACACGCGACCGTGCGTGTCTTTTATGCTGCGTGCGCAGTCCTGTACTTTGTCCGAGACACGTGTACAAAACCCTGCGTCCACAATAAAACAAATCACACAGCTCTTTAAATGTGAACAATACTAATTACTATTGCCCACTAGACACAACTTGTTCTGTATAAACTTTTATGCAGACCTGCATTTGTGTCTTTACACTTACTTCCTTAAAATACTGTTATTTCAAATTTACCTAAATAGCAACAAATGTATCCTATTTCACACAGATCTATAATGACTGCAATAATCTATCATTTAAATGATATGATTCAGATTGGATAACTATCTTGCAGAACATACACTGATATAAATATACACATAATTATAATGTATATATGTACCATTCACTGGTCTCCTATGAGACACCTTACCTCTTATTTGCATATCAAAGCTATTTGCTTTTCCCTGCTAAGAAAAAGCAGTTACACAGGTTAATTTGCATTTCAATGGCTATCCTATAGCAAATAGAGAGTTAACTAAATCCTGGGAAAGAAGAAGAAAAAAAAAAGTATTTTTTTCTTTTCTTTTTTTTTGTGTGCAATTTCCTCCCCTAAGCCAAGCATTTATCTCACCATTTACTCTCACTAGGCCCAATTGAAACTATTTGTAATTGACTATGGCATGGGTTAAATAAATGCATTGGTAACTCATGAATGGTGTTTAATGTGACCAAGGAAACTGATTGTTCTGAGCAGACTGAAAATCAGCTATTTAGAAAATGACCTTCCTAAAATGACCACTGCTCCTCCCCCTTCCACATCCATGAGGTTAACACAAAATGGTGGATAGGCCATGTGGTTAGTCCAAAATGGAGGACAGACCATGCGGCTTCCTTTGTCACAAAGAAATCACACATTATACAAGCACCAGAAGTTATTTTAGGCCTGAGATTTAAAAAAAAACTATATCAAGGCTATGCAGCAACTTTTAAATGTACTTTTAAACCTACTTAACAGATAAACAATCCAATCTGAATCAAACACAATATGACTTATTTGAACTTTGTTTTGCAACAATAAAAATACATTTTAGCATCTTAAATATTATGAGAAACGCATTGTCCCTTGAAATTTCATATCATTGGCTTACTGATATCACAACAATACACACGGATATGATTTTCTCAGCTTTACGATGCGTCCACCACAAGCTGATCGACCACAGCGTCGCGTTTATAATGTACAGTGCATCATTAAGACCATGATATCCCGTAAGAGCCCTCATCTGTGAATGCCAAATTGTTTCCTTAAAAATATTTAAAATGCCCGTTCTAATATATATTGTAAACGCCTGCACCTCTTATTACCATATACGATAAAAGTGCGCTGTACATCGCAAAACACTGCATCCCATAAGAGAAAACAATACACCCACACATTATCTGAGTTCCAAAGCTCATTCATGTATATATTTGTTATTAAAAGGATATGGATTCAATATATTACAATGTACAGTATACACATAATTACATGATTACAATTTATACAGTAAGCAGTTAATACATACATTTACAGTTACAGGCCAGCATACAATACCATAATCTTTCTCATATAAATTTGTCTCTCCATATCACTCTCTCTCTCTCTCTGTAAAATCATGCAGGAACTCCATCATCGTCTCAGACAAAACAGCAACTGACTCCTGTGTGATCAGCAATGTGTTATCTAGTTTGGGGGAGGAGACTTTCTCATTCATGATGAGTCACTAGTCTATTTGTTCGTATGTTAAACAGGTGCCTTGAAGACATCCAAAGGGCTGGCCTGAGCTTCCTGTCCACTACCTGTTTGGAATATCTATTGTTCTAATAAAAGTGATTTTAGCTTACATACATTTAATCATAACTATTTGTTGCAATGTCCTACAACTTAATAACAAGTATCAAATGAATCTACACATTAATCTGGTTGCTTTAATAGTAAATATGACAGGTCTATCTTGCTTCGTTCAAATAATACACATACATGACATTACTTCATTATATAATTTTAAATCATCATGATGTCTGGTACTTGATATTATTATAATTATGTACTGTATGAAATAAGTGTCGAATCCATCTCTGTGTCATGTCCGTGTAAATGCGTGTGTTACCATATATTGCTGTGCTCGCTGCGCGTATTTGCAAGTATAGCGACTTATAATGTGTGTAGTTTGTATGTTCTTTCTATGTAATATTTTTGACTTCGACAGAGGGAAGAACAGAGAGAGCGGACATGTCGTAAGGACACCATGCAGAGGCGGTAGAGAATTAATGGAACTCCCTGACATTCCTTCAGGAGAAAGTAGTCTGCGTGGGACGTTAGCAACAATCGTGGATTTATACATACCCACAAAGTCTACTTACAGAGATGTTACTACAGCATGTTGGATAACAGGAAGAGTGTAGCAAAGTCACCTAAATGACAAACAGCGGTTCTATAGTAAGCGTATGGTAAAGCCGCTGCAACCCGGGCAGCGAAGAGGTTCTCCCGGCCAGCCGCAGAAGCTGCGCTGGCTGGGAGGTACTCCTGAAATGCAAAAGCATCGCTGCTGTGCAATGCTTTTGCACTTCTGCGGCGGGGGGGTGGGCGGCACTGACATGTGGGACGGACTAGCCCTGTGCTGGGAGTCCTCCCGCATGTCTGAGTGCCTGATCGTAGCTGTGCTAAATTTAGCAAAGCTACGATCAACTTGGAATGACCCCCAATGTCTTAAGTGTACCTGAAATAGTCCCTAATCGGATATGTGTATCATCGAGCGAGACACTGTTGATGCATTTCATATAGCTAGTTGGAATGGGAAATGAGAACCCTAACCACTATAAAAAGGGGCTTATGCAGAGCAAATTATGGTGCAAATCACTTCCCTGAAGCAGGAATAGGGCAGTGATAAGCTGATGTGTATATTACCTCGGCAGTACAATCACCGTAATTATATACCTACAGCTCCCTTCCAGGAGAGTCAATAAGACAAAGTGATTATAGGTGGCTGTAATGGTAATAATCGTTTGAGAATGTGCTCCAGACTTACCCACACACACTGAGCCTAGGCGCTGCGCAGTCCCAAGCCATAAGGCATGGGCGATGCTATTGTCACCATACGGAATCATAAGGGCAACCTGTATTAACTATAGTTACATACAACCTTTGCATTTTACTGTGAGAATTAAATTATCAGACAGATCGGGATCTGAACCCGGGACACCAGTGTTCATGCTGTAGTGTACTATACTATTAGGCTATAGCAGCGCACATTGCCAACCAATATGCTATTGTACTTAAACACGCCACAGGGTCTCAGTAGGATTCAGTGGGAGTTATATATATATATATAAAATAAGATTTTAAACCTACCGGTAAATCTTTTTCTCGTAGTCCGTAGAGGATGCTGGGGACTCCGTAAGGACCATGGGGTATAGACGGGCTACGCAGGAGACATGGGCACTATAAAGAACTTTAGAATGGGTGTGCACTGGCTCCTCCCTCTATGCCCCTCCTCCAGACCTCAGTTAGAGAACTGTGCCCAGAGGAGACGGACAGTAAGAGGAAAGGATTTTGGTAATCCAAGGCAAGATTCATACCAGCCCACACCATCCACACCGTATAACATGGAATATACGTAACCAGTTAACAGTATGCAACAAAAATAGTATCAGGCAAAGACTGATTTCAACTGTAACATAACCCTTATGTAAGCAATAACTATATACAAGCCTTGCAGAAAGCAGTCCGCACTGGGACGGGTGCCCAGCATCCTCTACGGACTAGGAGAAAAAGATTTACCGGTAGGTTTCAAATCTTATTTTCTCTTACGTCCTAGAGGATGCTGGGGACTCCGTAAGGACCATGGGGTTTATACCAAAGCTCCAGACCGGGCGGGAGAGTGCGGATGACTCTGCAGCACCGATTGAGCAAACGCAAGGTTCTCATCAGCCAGGGTATCAAACTTATAGTTATATAATTTAGCACAGAAAATCCACCAAGGACTAGGCAAGAAAGCGTACCGGATAGATGGGGGTGTCATATAGTATCCACCCAAATAAGCATGATAAATCCCACGGGTATCTCCCAGTCTTTTAGGTGCCGTATTCTCCTCTGGATCTGCAGTATCCAAAGGATATATTGCCGGTTTTGCCGCAGTCTCCCCAATTCAGCTCACCAACGCGTTTCTGCTCCCTGAGGAGCCTTTGTCAAGGTGTTCTGTGCTAAATTATATGCATTTTAATTTTTGTGGAATTATTGAATAAAACTGTATTACACTATATATCTTCCTTCTCTTCTATTTTTGGGGTTCATATGGAACTGACCTGCTATCGGGAGAAAGGAGAAAATTTGAACAATTAAGATAAAAGACTGGATATTTGGAGCCCATTTTTAAGATCGAATTAGACTGGGGACTGGAATATTCCAATTTATAACACATGGAATCAGTGTGATATTTTGGTATAAATCTCTGTGGTATTACACATAGACTCTTTGGGACTATACACCAAGAGGGTGCGCACAGTTGCTTACCATTGTTGTTGTTTCTAGTATTTGTGGTGGTTGGGATCACCCTAGCTTCTGTTGCTGCACTTTTGAGTTGGAGCGCTGTTTTTGAATTTTTGTTGTATTAAGGTACCATAATAGGTTGGTTCATATGAAACGATGAAACCACCTTGGGCAAAAATTGAGGACAAGTCCCCAACTCTGCTCTATCCACATGGAAAATCAGATAGGGGCTCTTGTGAGACAAGGCCGCCAATTCGGACACCCGCCTCGCAGATGCCAAGGCCAACAACATGACCACCTTCCAAGTGAGAAACTTTAATTCAACCGTCTGAAACGGTTCAAACCAGTGAGAGTTTAGGAACCGTAATACCACGTTAAGGTCCCATGGTGCCACTGGGGGCACAAAAGGAGGCTGGATGTGCAGCACTCCCTTTACAAAAGTCTGGACTTCTGGGAGAGAAGCCAATTCCTTCTGAAAGAATATAGATAGGGCCGAAATCTGTACCTTAATGGAGCCTAACTTCAGGCCCATATCCACTCCTGTCTGTAGAAAGTGGAGAAAATGGCCCAGATGGAAATCCTCCGTAGGAGCATTCTTGGCTTCACACCAAAAAACATACTTCCTCCAGATACGGTGATAATGTTTCGCCGTCACCTCCTTCCTAGCCTTTATCAGCGTAGGGATTACTTCTTCCGGAATACCTTTCCCAGCTAGGATTCGGTGTTCAACCGCCATGCCGTCACACGTAACCGCGGTAAGTCTTGGAACACACAGGGCCCCTGCTGTAACAGGTCCTACCTGAGAGGAAGAGGCCACGGATCTTCTGTGAGCATTTCCTGAAGATCTGAGTACCAGGCCCTTCGAGGCCAATCTGGAACAATGAGTATTCTCTGCACTCTTTTTCGTCTTATGATTCTCAATATATTTGAGATGAGAGGAAGAGGAGGGAACACATAGACCGACTGAAACACCCATGGTGTCACCAGGGCGTCCACCGCTACTGCCTGAGGGTCCCTTGACCTGGCACAATACCTCAGAAGCTTCTTGTTGAGGCGTGACGCCATCATGTCTATTTGAGGAATTCCCCAAAGACTTGTTATCTCTGCAAAAACTTCTTGATGAAGTCTCCACTCTCCTGGATGGACATCGTGCCTGCTGAGGAAGTCTGCTTCCCAGTTGTCCACTCCTGGAATGAAGACTGCTGACAGAGCGCTTACGTGATTTTCCGCCCAGCGAAGAATCCTGGTGGCTTCCGCCATTGCCGCTCTGCTCCTTGTCCCGCCATGGCGGTTTACATGAGCCACTGCTGTGACGTTGTCTGATTGAACCAGAACCGGTAGGTCGCAAAGGAGATTCTCCGCATGTCGTAGGCCGTTGTATATGGCACTCAATTCCAGTACGTTGATGTGCAGACAAGCCTCCTGGCTTGACCATAGTCCCTGAAAATTTCTTCCTTGTGTGACTGCTCCCCATTCTCGGAGGCTCGCATCCGTGGTTATCAGAACCCAGTCTTGAATGCCGAACCTGCGACCCCCTAGAAGGTGAGCACTCTGCAGCCACCACAGGAGAGACACCCTGGCCCTGGGGGACAGGCTTATCTTCTGATGTATTTGTAGATGGGACCCGGACCACTTGTCCAGAAGGTCCCACTGAAATGTCCTCGCATGAAACCTGCCGAAGGGGATGGCCTCGTAGGCTGACACCATTTTCCCCAGAACTCGAGTGCATTGATGAACAGACACTCTTTTTTTCCGTGTCCAGAATCATGCCTAGGAAAGATTTAGAATCCAACCGTGCTGTTCTAGCACTCTCAGGGAGAGCGACACGCTTTTCAGCAATTGATATCTCGATCTCGCTTTTATCAGGAGATCGTCCAAGTACGGGATAATTGTGACTCCCTGCCTGCGCAGGAGCACCATCATCTCCGCCATCACCTTGGTGAAAATCCTCGGGGCCGTGGAAAGCCCAAACGGCAACGTCTGAAACTGGTAATGACAGTCCTGTACAGCGAATCTCAGGTACTCCTGATGAGGAGGATATATGGGGACATGAAGGTATGCATCCTTTATGTCTAGTGACACCATGAAATCACCCCCTTCCAGACTGGAGATCACTGCCCGAAGCGATTCCATCTTGAATTTGAAATTTTTCAAGTACAGGTTCAGGGATTTTAGATTTAAAATGGGTCGGGACCACGAACAGGGTTGAATAGTACCCTTTCCCCTGTTGGACTAGGGGAACCTTGATAATCACTTGCTGTTGACACAGCTTTTGAATTGCAGCTAACACTACTGCCCTCTCTGGGGGAGAAGCTGGCAAGGCCGACTTGAAAAATCGGCGAGAGGGCACCTCTTCGAATTCCAGTTTGTAGCCTTGGGATACAATTTCCATCGACCAAGGATCCACGTCTGACAGAACCCAGACCTGGCTGAAGAGTCGAAGACGTGCCCCCACCGGTGCAGACTCCCTCAGTGGAGCCCCAGCGTCATGCGGTGGATTTAGTAGAAGCCGGGGAGAACTTTTGTTCCTGGGAACTAGCCGAAGCAGGCGTTCTTTTCCCTCTACCCTTACCTCTGGCGAGGAAGGATGAGCCCCGACCTCTTCTGGACTTATGCGACCGAAAGGACTGCATCTGATATTGTGGAGTTTTCTTTTGCTGTGGGGTAACAAAAGGCAAAAAAGTAGAATTACCCGCGGTAGCTGTGGAAACCAGGTCCGCGAGACCTTCCCCAAATAAAACTTCACCTTTGTAAGGTAAAACCTCCATATGCCTCTTTGAGTCGGCATCACCCATCCATTGGCGGGTCCACAGGGCTCGCCTAGCAGAAATCGCCATGGCGTTGGCTCTCGAACCTAGCAGCCCAACGTCTCTTTGAGCGTCTCTCATATATAAGACTGCGTCTTTAATGTGACCTAAGGTCAATAAAATGGTATCCCTATCTAGGGTATCAATGTCAGCTAACAAGGTATCTGTCCAAGCTGCAACTGAAATTTAAGGAAAAATTACTTCACAGAAAGGGTAGTGGATAAGTGGAATAGCCTCCCATCAGAGGTGGTAGAGGCTAAGACTGTAGGGCAATTTAAACATGCTTGGGAAAGGCATATGAATATCCTTACAAAGAATTAAGGTTAAAAAAGGGTTGAGATTGCCTAAAGGATAAAATAAAAAAGGGGCAGACTAGATGGGCCAAGTGGTTCTTATCTGCCGTCAAATTCTATGTTTCTATGTTTCTAACTGCGCTACATACCCACGCCGATGCTATTGCCGGTCTGAGAAAAGCACCCGTATGCGTATAAATAGATTTTAAGGTAGTTTCCTGTCTGCGATCAGCAGGATCCTTGAGGGCTGCCGTGTCTGGAGACGGTAGCGCCACCTTCTTGGACAAGCGCGTTAAAGCCTTGTCCACCCTGGGCGAGGATTCCCACCGTACCCTGTCCTGTGCAGGGAAAGGATACGCCATAAGAATCCTCTTGGGAATCTGCAGTTTTTTGTCTGGAGTTTCCCAAGCTTTTTCAAATAACTCGTTCAGCTCATGAGATGGGGGAAAGGTTACCTCAGGTTTCTTTTCCTTATACATGCGCACCCTCGTGTCAGGGACAGAGGGGTCATCTGTGATATGCAAAACATCTTTTATTGCAATAATCATATAATGAATACTTTTGTCCACCCTTGGGTGTAACCTTGCATTATCGTAGTCGACACTAGAGTCAGAATCCGTGTCGGTATCAGTGTCTGCTATTTGGGATAGAGAACGTTTTTGAGACCCTGAAGGGCCCTGTGACACAGTCAAAGCCATGGATTGACTCCCTGCTTTTTCCCTGGACTCTGCTTTGTCCATCCTCTAATGTAATAAGGTCACATTTGCATTTAAAACATTCCACATGTCCAACCAATCAGGTTTCGGCGTTGCCGATGGAGACATCACAATCATCTGCTCCACCTCCTCCTTAGATGAGCCTTCCGCTTCAGACATGCCGACACACTCGTACCGACACCCCCACACACACAGGGATATATTTATATGGAGACAGTTCCCCAATAAGGCCCTTTGGAGAGACAGAGAGAGAGTATGCCAGCACACACCCAGCGCCAACTGACACTGGAAACAAATTCCCAGATAATATAGCGCTTTTATATATAATTATCTGTGTAATACACTCACTGCGCCTTACAAGTGCCGCCCCCCCCCCCCCCCCCCTTTCTGCCCTGTGTCACCGTGTTCAGCAGGGGAGAGCCCGGGGAGCCAGCTGCTCTGCAGTGCTCTGTGGAGAAAATGGCGCTGGTTAGTGCTGTGGGACCAAGCTCCGCCCCCTCCAGCGGCGGGCTTCGGTCCCGCTCAATTTTGTAATACTGGCGGGGGATTTTTATAACTACTGCCTCCGCAGCCTATATATACTTATATGCCAGTCCTAGAGGTTTATATTGCTGCCCAGGGCGCCCCCCCCCCCCCCCCCCCCCTGCGCCCTGCACCCATCAGTGGCTGCTAGTGTGTGTTGTGTGTGGGAGCAATGGCGCGCAGAGATACCGCTGCGCGCTTACCTCAGGGAAGATCTGAAGTCTTCTGCCGCCTTTGAAGTCTTCTTTTCTTCTTATACTCACCCGGCTTCTATCTTCCGGCTCTGTGAGGAGGACGGCGGTGCGGCTCTGGGACGAACGGCGAGGAAAGACCTGCGTTCCGACTCCCTCTGGAGCTAATGGTGTCCAGTAGCCTAAGAAGCAGAGCCTATCACTTAAGTAGGTCTGCTTCTCTCTCCTCAGTCCCACGATGCAGGGAGCCTGTTGCCAGCAGTGCTCCCTGAAAATAAAAAACCTAACAAAATTCTTTTTTCAGAGAAACTCAGGAGAGCTCCCTGTAATGCACCCAGTCTCCTCTGGGCACAGGAACTAACTGAGGTCTGGAGGAGGGGCATAGAGGGAGGAGCCAGTGCACACCCATTCTAAAGTTCTTTATAGTGCCCATGTCTCCTGCGGAGCCCGTCTATACCCCATGGTCCTTACGGAGTCCCCAGCATCCTCTAGGACATAAGAGAAATATATATATATATATATATATATATACATATATACATATAATACCTATCATGCCCACGCATGAGAAAATATATATATACCCAGTGGCATGGTTGCTGTATGGACTGGATCAAGCTAAAGGTTGCTCCCATACTAGTCTGCACATGTTATATTTGCCCCCCCCCCCCCCGGGGTGTAATAGATATTAATACACAAGCCCTTGTTGTTTACCATGTAAATCGCAGCGGAATCTGCTGCGTTATATAAAAACCTGTTAGTAAATAAATGATATAATACTACTATTATTGCATC